>NC_056730.1:452897725-453197725 GCF_019279795.1 Protopterus annectens
CTGTGTGTGTGTGTGTGTGTGTGTGTGTGTGTGTGTGTGTGTGTGTGTGTGTGTGTGTGTGTGTGTGTGTACTGCTGCAGGAATGAATGGACTAAACTGGGGCTTTGAACTGTGTGTGTGTGTGTGTGTGTGTGTGTGTGTGTGTGTGTGTGTGTGTGTGTGTGTGTGTGTGTGTGTGTGTGTGTACTGCTGCAGGAATGAATGGACTAAACTGGGGCTTTGAACTGTGTGTGTGTGTGTGTGTGTGTGTGTGTGTGTGTGTGTGTGTGTGTGTGTGTGTGTGTGTGTACTGCTGCAGGAATGAATGGACTAAACTGGGGCTTTGAACTGTGTGTGTGTGTGTGTACTTACTGCAGTAATGAATGGACTAAACTGGGGCTTTGAACTGTGTGTGTGTGTGTGTGTGTGTGTGTGTGTGTGTGTGTGTGTGTGTGTGTGTGTGTGTGTGTGTGTGTGTGTGTGTGTGTGTGTGTGTGTGTGTGTGTGTGTACTGCTGCAGAAATGAATGGACTAAACTGGGGCTTTGAACTGTGTGTGTGTACTGCTGCAGGAATAAATGGACTAAACTTGGGCTTTGAAGTGTGTGTGTGTGTGTGTGTGTGTGTGTGTGTGTGTGTGTGTGTGTGTGTGTGTGTGTGTGTGTGTGTGTGTGTGTGTGTGTGTGTGTGTGTGTGTGTGTGTGTGTGTGTGTGTGTGTGTGTGTGTGTGTGTGTGTGTGTGTGTGTGTGTGTGTGTGTGTGTGTGTGTACTGCTGCAGGAATGAATGGACTAAACTGGGGCTTTGAACTGTGTGTGTGTGTGTGTGTGTGTGTGTGTGTGTGTGTGTGTGTGTGTGTGTGTGTGTGTGTGTGTGTGTGTGTGTGTACTGCTGCAGGAATGAATGGACTAAACTGGGGCTTTGAACTGTGTGTGTGTGTACTGCTGCAGGAATGAATGGACTAAACTGGGGCTTTGAACTGTGTGTGTGTACTGCTGCAGGAATGAATGGACTAAACTGGGTCTTTGAACTGTGTGTGTGTGTGTGTGTGTGTGTGTGTGTGTGTGTGTGTGTGTGTGTGTGTGTGTGTGTGTGTGTGTGTGTGTGTGTGTGTGTGTGTGTGTACTGCTGCAGGAACGAATGGACTAAACTAGGGCTTTGAACTGTGTGTGTGTGTGTGTGTGTGTGTGTGTGTGTGTGTGTGTGTGTGTGTGTGTGTGTGTGTGTGTGTGTGTGTGTGTGTGTGTGTGTGTGTGTGTGTGTGTGTGTGTGTGTGTGTGTGTACTGCTGCAGGAATGAATGGACTAAACTGGGGCTTTGAACTGTGTGTGTGTGTGTGTGTGTGTGTGTGTGTGTGTGTGTGTGTGTGTGTGTGTGTGTGTGTGTGTGTGTGTGTGTGTGTGTGTGTGTGTGTGTGTGTGTGTGTGTACTGCTGCAGGAATGAATGGACTAAACTGGGGCTTTGAACTGTGTGTGTGTACTGCTGCAGGAACAAATGGACTAAACTGGGGCTTTGAACTGTGTGTGTGTGTGTGTGTGTGTGTGTGTGTGTGTGTGTGTGTGTGTGTGTACTGCTGCAGGAATGGACTAAACTGGGGCTTTGAACTGTGTGTGTGTACTGCTGCAGGAATAAATGGACTAAACTGAGGCTTTGAACTGTGTGTGTGTGTGTGTGTGTGTGTGTGTGTGTGTGTGTGTGTGTGTGTGTGTGTGTGTGTGTGTGTGTGTGTGTGTGTGTGTACTGCTGCAGGAACGAATGGACTAAACTGGGGCTTTGAACTGTGTGTGTGTACTGCTGCAGGAACAAATGGACTAAACTGTGTGTGTGTGTGTGTGTGTGTACTGCTGCAGGAATGAATGGACTAAACTGGGGCTTTGAACTGTGTGTGTGTGTGTGTGTGTGTGTGTGTGTGTGTGTGTGTGTGTGTGTGTGTGTGTGTGTGTGTGTGTGTGTGTGTGTGTGTGTGTGTGTGTGTGCTGCAGGAATGAATGGACTAAACTGGTGCTTTGAACTGTGTGTGTGTGTACTGCTACAGGAACAAATGGACTAAACTGGGTCTTTGAACTGTGTGTGTGTGTGTGTGTGTGTGTGTGTGTGTGTGTGTGTGTGTGTGTGTGTGTGTGTGTGTGTGTGTGTGTGTGTGTGTACTGCTGCAGGAACGAATGGACTAAACTGGGGCTTTGAACTGTGTGTGTGTGTACTGCTGCAGGAACAAATGGACTAAACTGGGTCTTTGAACTGTGTGTGTGTGTGTGTGTGTGTGTGTGTGTGTGTGTGTGTGTGTGTGTGTGTGTGTGTGTACTGCAGGAATGAATGGACTAAACTGGGGCTTTGAACTGTGTGTGTGTGTGTGTGTGTGTGTGTGTGTGTGTGTGTGTGTGTGTGTGTGTGTGTGTGTGTGTGTGTGTGTGTGTGTGTGTGTGTGTGTGTGTGTGCTGCTGCAGGAACGAATGGACTAAACTGGGGCTTTGAACTGTGTGTGTGTGTACTGCTGCAGGAATGAATGGACTAAACTGGGGCTTTGAACTGTGTGTGTGTGTGTGTGTGTGTGTGTGTGTGTGTGTGTGTGTGTGTGTGTGTGTGTGTGTGTGTGTGTGTGTGTGTGTGTGTGTGTGTGTGTGTACTGCTGCAAGAACGAATGGACTAAACTGAGCTTTGAACTGTGTGTGTGTGTGTGTGTGTGTGTGTGTGTGTGTGTGTGTGTGTGTGTGTGTGTGTGTGTGTGTGTGTGTGTGTGTGTGTGTGTGTGTGTGTGTGTGTGTGTGTGTGTGTACTGCAGGAATGAATGGACTAAACTGGGGCTTTGAACTGTGTGTGTGTGTGTGTGTGTGTGTGTGTGTGTGTGTGTGTGTGTGTGTGTGTGTGTGTGTGTGTGTGTGTGTGTGTGTGTGTGTGTGTGTGTGTGTGTACTGCTGCAGGAATGAATGGACTAAACTGGGGCTTTCAACTGTGTGTGTGTACTGCTGCAGGAACAAATGGACTAAACTGGGTCTTTGAACTGTGTGTGTGTGTGTGTGTGTGTGTGTGTGTGTGTGTGTGTGTGTGTGTGTGTGTGTGTGTGTGTACTGCTGCAGGAATGAATGGACTAAACTGGGGCTTTGAACTGTGTGTGTGTGTGTGTGTGTGTGTGTGTGTACTGCTGCAGGAATGAATGGACTAAACTGGGGCTTTGAACTGTGTGTGTGTACTGCTGCAGGAATGAATGGACTAAACTTGGGCTTTGAAGTGTGTGTGTGTGTGTGTGTGTGTGTGTGTGTGTGTGTGTGTGTGTGTGTGTGTGTGTGTGTGTGTGTGTGTGTGTGTGTGTGTGTGTGTGTGTGTGTGTGTGTGTGTGTGTGTGTGTGTGTGTGTGTGTGTGCTGCAGGAATGAATGGACTAAACTGGTGCTTTGAACTGTGTGTGTGTACTGCTGCAGGAACAAATGGACTAAACTGAGGCTTTGACCTGTGTGTGTGTGTGTGTGTGTGTGTGTGTGTGTGTGTGTGTGTGTGTGTGTGTGTGTGTGTGTGTGTGTGTGTGTACTGCTGCAGGAATGAATGAACGAAACTGGGGCTTTGAACTGTGTTTATGTGTGTGTGTGTGTGTGTGTGTGTGTGTGTGTGTGTGTGTGTGTGTGTGTGTGCTGCAGGAACAAATGGACTAAACTGGGGCTTTGAACTGTGTGTGTGTACTGCTGCAGGAATGAATGGACTAAACTGGGGCTTTGAACTGTGTGTGTGTGTGTACTGCTGCAGGAATGAATGGACTAAACTGGGACTTTGAACTGTGTGTGTGTGTGTGTGTGTGTGTGTGTGTGTGTGTGTGTGTGTGTGTGTGTGTGTGTGTGTGTGTGTGTGTGTGTGTGTGTGTGTACTGCTGCAGGAACGAATGGACTAAACTGGGGCTTTGAACTGTGTGTGTGTGTGTGTGTGTGTGTGTGTGTGTGTGTGTGTGTGTGTGTGTGTGTGTGTGTGTGTGTGTGTACTGCTGCAGGAATGAATGGACTAAACTGGGGCTTTGAACTGTGTGTGTGTGTGTGTGTGTGTGTACTGCTGCAGGAATGAATGGACTAAACTGGGGCTTTGAACTGTGTGTGTGTACTGCTGCAGGAATGAATGGACTAAACTGGGGCTTTGAACTGTGTGTGTGTGTGTGTGTGTGTGTGTGTGTGTGTGTGTGTGTGTGTGTACTGCTGCAGGAATGAATGGACTAAACTGGGGCTTTGAACTGTGTGTGTGTACTGCTGCAGGAATAAATGGACTAAACTGAGGCTTTGAACTGTGTGTGTGTGTGTGTGTGTGTGTGTGTGTGTGTGTGTGTGTGTGTGTGTGTGTGTGTGTGTGTACTGCTGCAGGAATGAATGGACTAAACTGGGGCTTTGAACTGTGTGTGTGTGTGTGTGTGTGTGTGTGTGTGTGTGTGTGTGTGTGTGTGTGTGTGTGTGTGTGTGTGTGTGTGTGTACTGCTGCAGGAACGAATGGACTAAACTGGGGCTTTGAACTGTGTGTGTGTACTGCTGCAGGAACAAATGGACTAAACTGGGGCTTTGAACTGTGTGTGTGTGTGTGTGTGTGTGTGTGTGTGTGTGTGTGTGTGTGTGTGTGTGTGTGTGTGTGTGTGTGTGTGTGTGTGTGTGTGTGTGTGTGTGTGTGTGTGTGTGTGTGTGTACTGCTGCAGGAACGAATGGGAACTGTGTGTGTACAGCTGCAGGAACAAATGGACTAAACTGGGGCTTTGAACTGTGTGTGTGTGTGTGTGTGTGTGTGTGTGTGTGTGTGTGTGTGTGTGTGTGTGTGTGTGTGTGTGTGTGTGTGTGTACTGCTGCAGGAACGAATGGTCTAATCTGGGGCTTTGAACTGTGTGTGTGTGTACTGCTGCAGGAACAAATGGACTAAACTGGGGCTTTGAACTGTGTGTGTGTGTGTGTGTGTGTGTGTGTGTGTGTGTGTGTGTGTGTGTGTGTGTGTGTGTGTGTGTGTGTGTGTGTGTGTGTGTGTGTGTGTGTGTGTGTGTGTGTGTGTGTGTGTGTGTGTGTGTACTTACTGCAGTAATGAATGGACTAAACTGGGGCTTTGAAGTGTGTGTGTGTGTGTGTGTGTGTGTGTGTGTGTGTGTGTGTGTGTGTGTGTGTGTGTGTGTGTGTGTGTGTGTGTGTGTGTGTGTGTGTGTGTGTACTGCTGCAGGAATGAATGGACTAAACTGGGGCTTTGAACTGTGTGTGTGTGTGTGTGTGTGTGTGTGTGTGTGTGTGTGTGTGTGTGTGTGTGTGTGTGTGTACTGCTGCAGGAATGAATGGACTAAACTGGGGCTTTGAACTGTGTGTGTGTGTGTACTGCTGCAGGAATGAATGGACTAAACTGGGGCTTTGAACTGTGTGTGTGTGTACTGCTGCAGGAATGAATGGACTAAACTGGGGCTTTGAACTGTGTGTGTGTGTGTGTGTGTGTGTGTGTGTGTGTGTGTGTGTGTGTGTGTGTGTGTGTGTGTGTGTGTGTGTGTGTGTGTGTGTGTGTGTGTGTGTGTGTGTGTGTGTGTGTGTGTGTGTGTGATGCCCCAGTTGATTATACCTGGTGGCTAGATAGAGCTCAGGAAATATACCTGATGGCTGGACTCAAACCTTGTACCTTTAGACTATGTTAAAAGACCTTGAATTCCCTATCCAGCACCACTTGTGAAATTTTTGCCTCATATTGTGGTTTACTGGATTTTGAATAATGACAGGCATTTGAATTTTAGTCTTCATATTCTTCAGAAAGTACATGGTAACAGTAAACCTTTTATTCTAGTAGTTTTCTGTTTATAAGATCAATATTTGAAAATTGTCCCTATTTGTGGGGCTGTATTCCCTATTATTGGATATGTCCAGGTTTTTTTTGCTAAGAGGTTGAGAGCTATGATGAGAACTGAATTCACTGAATATGTTTGGGAGCTGTATTCCCCCATTATTGGCTTTGTCTAGGTGTTTTGTGCTAAGAGATTGAGAGCTATGGTAAGAACTGAATTCAGTAAATGATAGCCATTTAAGTTTCTGTCTACTTGTCATTCAAGAAACAACTGATTTGGCATAGTGGTATGGTGGTCTGACTGTAGTGCACAGGGTCCAGGGGCCAAGACTTGACAGTGAAATGCATGGTGGTAACACAGCATTTTATTCTAGCAACTTTCCAAGACTATACAAGCAATGTTTAAAACGTGTCTCTACTTTTTCAGCTTTTGTCCCCCCCCCCCCAATAAATTTTGGCCTTTTCCAGATTTCTTGTGCTTCAAAGTTGAGAGATACAGTTGAGTGTCAAATAGATTTTAGAAGGAGCTAAGAGCTTGAAGAGAAGTTTAATGCTGCTTATGCTGGGTCTGCTTGTCTTGGTAATAGCACAACAGGTAGTGTATTTGCTTTTGATGCAGAAGGCTGTGGGTTCTACTCCCACTGTATATAAATGCATTGCTGATACTGTACTGTGTTGTACTTTTAAAGAGGTGGATGCTGCAGTCCTGAGAATGTCCTCTTTGGTGGAGATATCTAGTAACGATGAACCTGTTATCAGTTTGCCACCCATTCCCTATTGCAATATTACTAGCTTAGCATTATTTATTGTAACATAGGCAATTTATTCAATGGCAACAGGTATATTATTTGTAGATGAAACAATGAAATATAAAGTTGTTTGCTAGCAGAAACCTCTTCATTAGTTACAGATCTCTTTAATGTGGAATTATTTAGATGACTTTTACTTCTGCAGAGATTGCGCATATTTGCTGACACTGGTGGATTTGAGTAGACTTTTATGATGAAAATGTTCTGAACTGGACAATTTTGTCATTATTAGTGCATGAATTTTGTTTATTTACTGGAAAAATCTACAAAACAATAAATTTAAAATGCCCACTAACAGCTGTACTGTATTATACGAGAAATATAATGTAATACAATCAGGAAGGTGTATCAAAGAACACATGTATGTTTCCTGTGCAAGGGACATATGATTTGAAAATGGCCTAAAGTTAATCTTTATCTACCACTGGCCAGATGTATTTTCTTTGAATGTGGGTTTCAATGCTATTTCAATGTATGTGAGTTTCAAGGGCAGGGAATTTTTAATGCTAAGTCTATTTTCATTGTGAGACTGCATTGCTTTGTTTAGCAGATGTCTATTAGTGTTTGTGCTGTAAAATATAAAATAAAACCTTTAAATGAAATCCAAATCATTGTAGAAGCAAAGCAGTATGCACATTACAGTGTTTATGGTAAATGGGGTGAAATAGCCAAGTAATGGGACACTGGAATAGCTGCAGGGGGGAGGCCCCATTCGACCATGATTTTGTGAGGGGGGGAAGGGCAGCAAACTCAGACATTCCCAGCTGAACTATACCTCTTAACTGTCCAGGTTTTTGCAGAATTAATAGATTTTTGCTTCTTATTTTTGGTTTGTTCCTCATAAAATTTGTGGTTTTCTGGCAAATCATTTAGGAATGAAGTCACTAAATAATGACAGAGATTGTGTTTCAGACTTCATACTTTTCAGAAAAATGCATGCTAAAGCAAGACCTGTTGTTCTGTCAACTGGCTAAGTTTATACAAGAGCAATTTTAGTATTGTTTGTATGTTCCTCCAATATATTTGGCCTTGTCCAGATTTTCTGCATTAAGAGGATAAGAGGTATGCACGAATAAATCACTTTAAAGAGTTAGGTATATCCAAACCTCTCGACTGTCCCTGATTTTGGCTCAAACTGTTGCTCTCCCCCTAATAATCCCGCCACAAAATGGCAAATTTGGAAGAAAATGTGAAGGGTTTACAATTAATAAATAAGTGTAATGATCAGTTATAGATTACTTTTAATTTCAGAAATGCATGTAGATTCTCTTATTTTGTCAGCTGCTCAAGTTAACAGTACTAATATTAAAAAGTGTCCCTACTTTGACAGGTTCCCAGCTGTATTGTGTGGCTATTTTATATTTTTGCATCACATTTTTGGTCCATTTTTCATAACATTGTGGTTTTCTGACAAATTAGTCACAAATCATTAAAGATTGAAGCTAGAAAATAATGACAGACATTGAGTTTCAGATTTCATACCCTTTAGAAAATTCATACTAATGCACAACCTACTATTTTATTATTTTTCTAAATTTATAAGAGCAATATTTAAAATTGTTCTTATTTTTGGGCCTTTGTCCCACTTCTGTTTATGGCTTTTTCCAGATTTCTTGCTCTGAGGCTGAGAGGTACGACAAATGTGTCAGGGCCATCACTGTCAGCCAGCGACATTTCAAATTGTAACATACTTGTTGCACCCACTACCCCATGTAGTGACTCTAGATGTGTCCAAGCAAGGCAAGGAGCAATTATGCAGTGTAAGTGTGCAGAGTATCCCCCCATCCAAGGTAGACACAAGTATTACAGTGGCTTTTCATATGTCCTTTATTTTGCAGAATGTTCTGGGTTTCAGTCATATTTTTATACTGTTGATTTATGCTGCTTATTCAGAAAATGCATGTCATTGCAGTGCCTGTTGTTCTGTGTTTAAATAGCAATGCTTTAATGACCATTAGGTAAGCTTGGCTGAGACTGTAAGATGCAAATAAGCTTTAATAAGCATACTGTTAAAGAATTATTAACATTGAAGGCCTTTTTGTTGTTGCCATACAGAAAATACTCACTTAACTAGATAGAGTATAACCCTTAGGTATTGAAATGCATATGACAGTATTTGTAATAAAGGACAGGATTACTGTATTTTCAGAAGCTCATTACATTTGTTGGAGACTTGCAGTCATCTTTGCAGGCTTTACTCATAAACTAAACAGAATGCCAATATATCATGTGTGGTCCATAACCTGTGCAGTAATCCTTTAAGCAATTTATCTTGAGCTTGTTTCATTTGCTGTTCATTTTTTACCTTGATTATGTTTTCCCCATGAAACAAGTAGATAGTTGTTGTCAGGCTGCAAGTCTTTTTTGGATAAGAAACATTTTTACTTTCAGCATGTTACTTGGTACTTTTATAAAGCTGAATATATATTATAATTAGAACTGCAGGGCAAGGAGAAGTGGTTTGAGTTGAGCGCTGCTTGTTTTTTTATATACTTAATTTTGACTAGAATTCCAGTAATGTATTTAAAAAGTAATGTATTTTTTCATGCCTAGCAACCTTACTGTTTCCATCTAGATATTAAGTAAGCTATCATGTAGCCAATGCATTAAAATATTTTTTCTTTTATAATTCATTTTGTCTTGATTGGACTCTCTTAATGACAGTTTGGCAGTGGCACCCAGGGCAGTGTATTTATTTAAAGTCCCAGTGTTTGCATTTTTTAGCACAGCTCCACCCCTTTCTAGTTGACCACACCCCTTCCCATTGGCCCACCCAATCAGCTGTCTCCTGCAGCCCCCTTTGATTTAAAGTCACCAACCACCACTGCTGGCAGTACATTTTACAGAGAGCAAAAACAGTGAAGAAATACTATAACAATATGAAATGAGATACAGAGGTATTTCAGCAGACAACTAAGATCCTCTGCACATCAAGAAATTTACAGTGCAAGAAAAAGCAAATAAATAGAAGTTGTTCATTAGTGCATGTTAAGTGGACAAACTGTACCTTTCAATGTGTCAAATTACAGTGTTCTTACTGTGTAACCAGCACAGTAATTCAAGGGAGTGAGGCATCCAGACACCCCAGCCAAGACATCACAACTTAAACACTACAACACCGAGTTTATAAAACGACAATTAATACTGTAGGTTTCAGTCATTCAAAAAGGACCCCATCTGATATTCTTCAAAAGCACTCAGAAACAACCTTCACATACAGCCCTGTAATCAAACACAAAAAGGTATAAGCAACCATACTCAGTTAGCCCTCCTGTCCTTTTATGTTCAGCACATTTATATCCAGTATGGTGGCCCACTTAATCCACACCTGATAAAAGGAACCTGTGAACTGCCTTAGTTCAGCTCTATAAGGACAAGGGTTCCTCAACTTGGACTTAGGATTTGCCACAACGAGATATATCTAGATATAAATAAATATGAGAGGGTTATAGCTGATAGCTGAGTCCCCCTGATGCAGACAAAGATTACCAGCACACATATTATGTTGTTTAGAAGAGCTGACCTTAGTACAGACAATTTGGTACCCCCCTTCCACAGAAGCTAAATGAGCTGAAGTGGATGTAACAAATCAAGCACATATCCCCCTCTCTCAAACTCAACAATCATAGATGGACAGACATCTTCATCACACACCATCTGCCCCTTGTCTTGAACAAACTTCTCCTCCAGATCAAGCAATGTGACATACTACCTTCCTTTAAATATTAGTTAAACAATTTTGTGGAAATTCACAAGTTCACCCCTTGCATAATTGGCCTATAACTCTTTATAAAAGGAGGCAAGGTCTAAGGTTGAGTACTAGCAAGGCATCAATGGACACATGGCCCAGCTGCCTTGAATTGTCTATGATTCTATGATTTCTACGATTCTATAATTCTTTGAATAGAAAGGTCACGTGACCTTATTTGTTACCCTAGTCAAAGAGTATTTCAATATGGCATGTATTACAGCTACTTTGTTGACTAGATGGGAGGATTGGTCCAAAGACTTTTTGTGCCATGACCCAGCTGCAAATGCGACACACTTACAGTGATACAACAGAAATATGTGTCATTCACTTACTCAAATGAGAGTGATTCAGATACAGAAAATCTCATGTATAGAAAGCAGTTGTCCTACGGTAAGTAAATCCATTGTTTTTTTTTTATGTTATACAGTGTCAAGCCACTTGTTTTTCTATGTTGTATAATAACAATTTATGAGATATACTTACCCAACTATGTACATCATTTTCAGAAAGAGAATTTCCAGTCTGGAAGGGTATCAGATGAAGGTAATACAATCTTAGGTCTACAAGAGGGATTAAAAGGAGCACATGACAGACAGATGAAAAGAGGTAGAGAATAACCCTCATCAAGAAAACATGTACAGCTGTATGCCATCTAGCTTTTTTCTTGAAAAGGAAATATTCTGCAATCTAAGTTCATTGGGAAGGTGGCACCAGTTAGGAGGAATAAATTTGCTCAAGCCTTTTTTTCAGATGAAAGTCTTTAACAGGAGTATGATTAATGTTAATGCACCATTGTCGTGACTTCTGAGAGTATGTGTGGGGAGGAGTTGACTTGCAGTTTATTTTTTCGGGAGTTATCATTATGGGTTTTAAATATTAGTGGGGAAATAGGAAGAGTGAATTGTGTTAGATCTGGGAGCCGGTTGGCTCTCTGTAATACAGCACAGTGTCTGGTGGTTTTGCTGACAATGAAGTAACTGTCCAGGTAGAACAATGGCGCAATGAGTAACATTGCTGCCTCACAGCAAGAAATCATCTTTTTTAAACACCTCTGTGTTATTTTGCTAATTAAAGAATTTGCAAACCCTTTGTCTGCACCTTTCCTTACTAGCCACAAGTTCCAATGTTCCATGTTGGAACTATTTATCTTGGCACTAGGAAGTAGAAATATTTCAGCACAGACCTAAGCTGTCAGAATCCACCTTAAAACACTATGAATTCCACTTCTAAAACAGAATATTATATAAACACTAAACATTTTCCCTTATTAAACTTTTCCCTTCTCAGCCCCTCATTTGATGTTGTGAAACATCACTCGGGTCTTGTATTTCTTAATGACTAGACAATAACAGTAGGTTTTCACATGGGTAGGCACTTTTTCACATGCACTCAGATATTCTTCACATGCAGTTTCCTTCTAACCTTGACATGCACAGTGTTTATACAGACACTTAGCAAAAATGTTTTTTATGAGCAATAAATACATGTTTGGACGGAGTAAAAAGACAGTTTGACTATTTTTCAGTTTCATTCCCTTTCCCAAACAAACTGTCACATGTTTGTCCAGCATTTCTTAACACACTTTCCTCACTACCCTCGTTCTCCATTATGATTTTCTTCAATTGTGGCCAGTGGCACCATTTCATTTTTTTTTTTTTTTTTTTTTACTTTTAATGTGCCATTTTGCAATATAATACTTTTTCTAGATTCAAGAAGTTTCATAACCATCATTTTGCTTATAAATAAAATATGAAATTATTATTAATTAAATAAATAAATAAATAATAATAATAACAATGACAATAAAGAACTTTAAAATGCTTTCCTCTCAGCCAGAAAAAAAAGTAGTCAAGCCGTGCGTATTGGGAGCTGTTGGCTTCTTTAGCATGAGACAGGTCAGCAAATGTTAGCATAGTTTCTAAATCACCATGAATAGCATGATTTCTAAATCACCACGAATAGCATGATTTCTAAATCACCATGAATAGCATGATTTCTAAATCACCACGAATAGCATGATTTCTAAATCACCATGAATAGCATGATGTCTAAATCACCATGAATAGCATGATTTCTAAATCACCACGAATAGCATGATTTCTAAATCACCATGAATAGCATGATGTCTAAATCACCATGAATAGCATGCTCATTATCAGGAATGAATGCGCAATGCTCTGCTTGGATATAGACATTGGAATGGAACCAGTGTTAAGGGGGTAACATCATGACAAGAATTAGGTCTTCCTTTTTTGTTTTTGGTCAAAAAGATTGTCCTAAACATTGCTTCTACTTCTGTTGCTGTTACTGGAATCAACCAAATGCCCCCATCATGCATAGTTCATATATGTGCACACATCCAACAGTTATTAACCTTCATTGTCTCAGCATAAGTATACAATGCAGTAGAAAAAGTAATAAACTTAGTATGCCAGTCTGGTGCTCTTTGCTCAACAACTGTCTATCTCTGTTTTTAACTAAATGCTTATCTCTGATAAAATATTGTTAAAGAAACTAAGTTCGGATGTTTTTTTACGAAAGAAGATGCAGTAGAAAAGTGACAAATATCAGTACAGCAGTTCCAATGCAAATATCATGCAGGCTGGGGCTGGAGGGGATTTTCAAAAATTTGAAAGCAGGGAGATATACTGTCTTTTTATAGTTTATTTAGTATCGATTAACAAACAAACTACACTGCGTCCTGAACTGGTTAAAGTCCTATGAGCAATGCTTGGTTGCCCTACTTATTTCCTGAATCCTGGGCCAATTTCCATTCATTGTCTGTTGTAGATGACATTGCTGGATCACTAGGCCTCACTTCTGACCATCAAGACACTCCTGAATTACTAGTCCTTACTCCTGATCACAAAGACACTGCTAAATCTCTAGACCTCACTTCCAGACACATTGGTCTCCCTGTTTTTTTTTCTTCTGGTGAGGGATGCAATCGGCTCCTCTTCAGTAATGGGTGGAATGATGTCATTGGCATTTTGTCAACATCCATCACTAGGGAGAGTTTTCTTGACAGGTGAAACATGAATCCAAGTAGGTGATCCTTCACACAGAATCGCTATAGTTGTTGCAAGGAGAACCAGTAAGGATCCATTCCATCTTGCCTGGATGGAGTGTCTTCTACAAAAATTATCTGATGAACACAAAATTTCCCGGGGCCACATCATGACAGGAGTTAGGGTTAGGCTGCCACTTAGCTGTGACAACTTGGGAATCAGTACATTGTAAAACAGAAGCAAGAGACTTGCAATAAAGAAAAATAGATTCAATAACATCTTGCAACTCCAAATTTTTGGGCAGTGGTTTTGCTGGCATTCTCATGGGTCTTCCTTTATGAATTTACATGGGGAGAGTATTTTCTAGAAGTAATATCTACATGGTGAATACTGAATAAAACTAAAGACAGTTCCTCTGGAGACCAACTTCCTCACATAAGTTAGCAGTTCTAGTTTTTAAAGCCTGGTTCATTCTCTCAACAATTCCTGAAGCTTGGGGCCTGTGCAGGCAGTGATACTGTATGTTTGCCTTCAAGATTTTGACACTTGCTGTACTGCCTAACCTATAAAATGAATAGCCCTATCTGACTAAATACAACAGGGAACACAAAATCTGGATACAACTTCTTTTACCATTTTTTGAGTGACTGTAATTGCATCATTCCTAGCACAAGGGTAAGCTTTGACCCCTTCAGGGAAAAAAAAAACATCTACAGTTACTAAAACATACTTTAGCTTTATGCCATGGTAGCTTAATAAAATCCCACTGTACACAACAGAGAGGTCCCCATGACTTTTTAAGGACTGCATAGGGACAGGACCACTTTTTGGCATATTATACTCTGTATAAATTGTACATGTATTTAAAAAATGCTGAATATCTTCAGAGATGTAAGGGGCATGCCACTCAGTCATATTAATGTTATTAATGCTTTTTTCCCATATGTGAGGGCAAGTGATAAGACCAAACCAACTGTAATAGAAAAGACCGTGGGGCTACTAGACTCTCTTCCAAATGGTGCCAAATTGAATCCAAGAGGCAATTACATCCATCTTGTATCCACCTTGCCTTTTCAAAGTCATCAGCTTCATTTTGAAAATACAACAGTTTCTCTAAAGAAACAGGTGCATTGGTTTCTTGCAAATGCTGCAAAAATGAAGCATGAACAGCATAAGATGATGCAAATGGTCTGGCTGCCAAGTCTGCAAAGGCATTTCCCTTTGAGATGGAAAAATTATTTGACTTATGAGTGGCACACTTGACCACAGCTATTTTCCTAGGTAATAGAACTGCAGTTAACAGTTTATAAACAAAAACAAAAACATTTTTAGTAAGTGTTACAGCTGATGTCAAATACCCCCTTTCTCTCCAAATTGTCCCAAAATCATGAACTACCCCAAAAGCATCATGTGAATCTGTAAAGATTGTTTCAGTTTTGTCTTTTGCTAAGTTGCTAATTTGTATGTTTCAGTAATAGCTACAAGGTCAGCTACTTGAACAGACTTATTTCCATTTAGTTGTCCACTCGGTAGTACTTGATTCACTGTGCACATGAAAAATGTTGCGACTAATCTGCCGTCTTATTTTCAAACAGAGGATACATTGGCAAATAAAAGCAATTCAAAGTTCAGTAACAGGACATTTTCTAAACAAGATCAGGGAGAAAGCACATGGTTAACCACAGAAACACAACTGTGGGGTTCATCTTCATCCACTGTAAGAATTTAAAGGAAAATCCACTGTAGAACTCAAAAAACATATTTTTTTCATTGTATGTTTGTTTTTGAGCTATTTTAATGACTCAAAATCACTCCAAGTGCTTTGTTTACAATTTTAATGTGTATCTCTTAAAATGGCGGATGATGGGGCCTGCCTTGGTAACGTGATCTTATTTTCTTGCTTTCCTTCCTTCTTCCCAGAATACATTTCAAGTCCTCTTTATATGACTCATGCCAGACATAAGGAAGTGGTGCTGTTTTCTCATGCAATTAAAATTTAATGGCAGAACTGTGAAGCACTGTCATCTAAACACACCTTCTATAAAAGAGCTGTTTCTCTTTTTACCTGACTGAGCCTCATTTATCTGTCTGCTAGAGCTTGTTCTATGCAATAAATAGCTGTTAGCTATTTGCAGCAAAAGAAAGCAGATAAACAGTTTTTTGTAAGAGGAGACTTTTGTAGTCCTAACAAACTTGATAAACCCTCCCTCATACTCTCATGCTCGGGTGTGAAAACTCTCACTGCAGTAAATAATCCTTGCTGTACATTTACAAGTGACGAGTAGGACTCTAAACTTAGTCTGTCTACTACTCCCCAATGCCTTCAGTGGGAGGATTTTTCTCTCTCATGAATGATGCAGACTTAAAATGTGCTTTACTAGTTCCTCAATTATTTCTGTCATGTTCCCCCTTCTTTTTTCTATTTCATATTTATTTATACTTTGGTAACCAGGAAAGTGAACTGTTCCCAGGACCTTTTTCAGCTACAACATAAGCTACACTGGCAAAGGTAATAACAATTATTAAATGCACTTATCAGTACAAAGAAAAAATACTGACAGAAAGTACGCTGGAATAGACTACCCATACATGTCAAGCTGAGCCCCTCTTTGGCCCTCTTCAAAAGGAACCTTGACAGTTGGATGGGAGATAGGAAATTCACCACGGGGATCATGTCAGTCAAAACAGAAGCAAAATACTTTGCACCAATAGTATTGTTCCTTATTGTCATGCATTTGATACTATATTCTTATAGGTGCATTACAGTTATATAAGCATTTTTGAAAGTATGTGTTGATATTAAGGCTGATGAAGCATCCTGAGAGACGTGAAAGCGCTTACTACTTTTAATAAAAGGATGATTTTTTAGCATCTTTCCTGGGATTTATTACTGCCTCTCATCTGGTTTACTTTGATTGTCGTGGTGTATCAAAGTATGTGAGAAGCTGAGTTTTAAAAAAAAAGTAGGTGGGCTTTCCCTTCCTTTGACTCCAGTGCAAGGAAATAAAAGTTTTAAAAAGTACAAACAGGTTTCTGGTACATACACAATGCTGGAACCATATTGTAGGGAGAAAAGAAACCTAACGATGGAGTTAAACTGTATGAGAAGTTGGGGTTTTCCTTTAAATAGCAGGGTTAAAGGGGGGCATCCAGTGACCTGCAAAGAAGGGATATTAAGCAAAGCTAAATCACATTTAGACAATTGTGAAGCAGACAGATAACGTGCTTTAGTTCTCTGTAATGATACTTCTACAGAATGCAGAAATGCTGCAACAATATCATGCCTGAGAGTTAGGGCAGCTGCCATTTCTATTATGTGAGACATCATGGCCTCTGCCCTAAGACAGTAAAGGTGGGCTTCAGCTACAGGATCAAGATTTATATTGAAATAAATAACAGGTCTAAAACTATCATTTCTATGCTCTCTTTGAATAATCAGGTAACTCAAGAGCAAGAGTACTGGAAAATAACGTTTTTATTTATTATTTATTTTACATTTGCTGACCGTGTTAGTCCATGATAACTCTTTTTCAGTGGAGGCACGGGGAGAAAAGCTCCACATGCTAATAATACGGGTAATGATAGTAGTAAAGTATAAAACATTTATGATATATACATTAAAACATTTTTAGTAAAAAAACATTCATAACATAATATGTACAAATTTCTAAGATTTAAATTGTTGATAACAAACAAAAAGACAATAGACAATATTACAAGGTTAAGATTGTGTATGGCCTAAGTTTTGTTTAGAAGATGCTCAGTTTAAAGATATCATAGCTCAGGAAAATACAATAAGAAATGGTAATAGAAGTGCGTTGAGAGTAAGTGCATGGTTAGATTGAGTGAAGAGTGAGAGATACAAGTATCAGATATACAGAAATTAACACTAAATAGAGACAGGCAAGTGGGCTATACTAGGATAGGAAGACAGATTATGGAGGGTGAGTACAGTGACAGGTCCATTGACATTTCATGTATTCTTTTGTGGCAGATTTAAATTCCTTAACTTTGGTGAAGATCCTAATTTCCACTGGGAGTTTATTCCAAGATGTGGATGGATTATAGCTATTGAAGTTGTAGCCAATTTTGCTCTTAGGTTTATGGATTTGTAGTAGGTCTTGGCCTGAGAGTCCTAGTCCTGGACAAAAGCTTGTTCATGATGTTCTTGCCAGGGTAAGGGCTCAGGGGTTTGTATCTTTAATAATTCTAATAAAGACTTTACTCATCATCATCATCATCAGCCCCCTTTTTTCCATTTTTCTAAATGGGGTCGGGGTATCATGTTAACTGTCGCCAACTCTGTCTCGATTCAGTGCCACACTCCTGCCTTCTTCAACACTCATGCCTGACTGCCACAGATCTTCTTTCACACAACCCATCCACCTCTTTGTTGGATGTCCGCACTTCCTCTTACCTTCTTCCTGCCTGTACCCAATCTTCTTCACCAGACTGTCTTCTGCTTTTCTACACATGTGCCCAAACCACTGTAATCTGTTCTCTTTGATCTTTTCTGCAATTGGAGCTACTTTGGCTTCTGCTCTTATGTCCTCATTTCTTCATCTGTCCCACAGTTTGCATCCTATCACCTTTCTCAGGCACTTAATTTCCATCACCTCTAGCTTCTTCAACTGTTCTGCCTTTACTGCCCAGGTTTCTGTACCATATAGTAGTACTGGTCACACCACTGTCTTGTACACCTTACTTTTCAGCTTCTTTGGCATTCTTCTGTCATAGACTACACCTGATACTCTATGCCAGTTGGCTGCAGCCAATCTGATTTTAGCTTTGACCTCTTCATTCAGACTACTCTTCTCCTCAACTACTCCTCCCGGATACTTGAAGCTGTTTACCTGTTCCACTATCTTCCCTTCAATCTCCATTCTCAGCTTCTTCTGATTTCTCAATTTGCTGCCATTACCACTGTCTTATCTGTGCTTAGTTTCATCCCATGTGCCTTCAGATTTGCAATCCATTCTCCTATCCTTTGCTGAAGTTCTAGCTCAGAGTCTGCCTGTGCTGCCACATCGACTGCATACAGCAGCTTTGTTGATCAGTCCCCTCCAACCTGTTTGCTAATGTAGTCCATCACCAGTTTGATCAGCAGTGGGCTCAGAGCTGAAGCTGAACCCTAATGTACACTCACACCCACTGGGAACCCTTCTGTGAGGCCGAACACTGTTCATACTTGAATCCTTGGGTCCTTGTACATAACGTGCAATGTTTCTGGAACTTCAAACCACCACAGTACTGCCCATATCAGCTTTCCTGAGACCTTGTCATATGCTTTCTCCAAGTCTAGGAATGCCCAGCTGGACTCTCTCCTCATCTCTGGCTTCTTCTCAAGTATCTGTCTCAATGCAAACATCGGGTCAGTTGTGCTGCAGCCTGATCTGAATCCAAACTGCTCATCTCCCATCTTACATTCTACTACTCTGCTTATCCATTTATCAATCACCCTCTTCAAAACTTTCATGTAATGTGATAGGAGTTTGATGCCTCTGTACTGCCCACAGTTGTGGATGTCCCCTTTGTTCTTGTATACTGGCATGAGTATGCTTATTCTTCAGTCATCTGGGATATGCCTTTCTCTCCACACTGCTATTAGAACCACCAGGAGCCATTTCTCCCCTATCTCACCCAGCATCTTTATCATATCTGCTTTGACCTCATCTGAGCCTGCTACTTTCCCTGACTTCATCTTCCTTAGTGCTGTTCTTACTTCTTCTAGGGTGGGCTCTTCTTCTTCTCTCATCATAGGTTGTTTCTGGAGAAAGTACAGCTTCTGTGGGGTTTTCTTCTTTATCTTTCTCTCTTTGCCTTGCAACCTGGTATAGTTTCCAGATGTTGGTACAGTGCCTCCAATGCCCTATTCTTTGCTATTGCAACTTCTTTCTTAGCTTCATTGTTAGCCACCCAGTAGTCCTTCCTAACCTGGTCAGTCTTTTCTGTCTCCCACATCTTCCTGCACTCCTTTTTTTCTTTTGATGACTTCCTGGACTTCTTTATTCCACCACCAGCTTTCCTTATGTACCTTATTTCCATACCTGGCTCGGCCACATATCTTTTCCGTAGTACTAACACATGCTGTTTTTAGGCGCTGCCATTCTTCTTCAACTCCACCTATTTCCTCCTCTTCTTGGGGTGCTAGAGCTCTGAGTAATTCCTTGAACTGTTGTAGTTTTCTCCAGTCAACTTCCAGGTCTTGTGCCTGGTCTCTGTTGACCTTAGAGCCTTCTCTGCCCACTGCTTGCAGCTGATTGTGGCAACTAATGGTTTATGCTGTGGGCCGACTGTTTCACTGGGGATGATTTTGCAAATTGGCCCCAGTGCCTTTTCCTTACTAGGAAGAAGTCTACCTGAGTTACATGTTGACTACTCTTTTATGTGATCTTGTGACTGTCTCTCTTTCTGAACCATGTGTTGGCTACTATCAAGCCATTTGCAAGACAGAAGTCTAGAATGGCTTCTCCTTCTTTATTCCTGTTGCCCCACCCATGTGGACCCAGGCAGTCCTCATATCCTGTTCTGTCTGTCCCAATAAGTGTATTCAAGTCACCCATTATCAACACCAATTCATGTTGTCCTTCTTTATCTAGTAGGTCCTGCAATTGCTGTCTGAATGCACTCTTTTCCTCACTATCACAACCCTGCTGTGGGGCATAGGCTGAGATTATGAATACTGCCCTATCATTACACTGGAGTCTGACTGCCATGAGTCTGTCATTAATTTTGATGATATCCCTTACTGCCTTCTGAAGTGTCTCTCTCACCACAATTCCTACACCAACAAAGACTTTACTACTTCTGCATAATTTGACATCCATTGTTGGCATTAACCAAAAAACCCAAAATGTTTTAAAGCTGTAGGGCATGATGTATCTTTGATAGCAGTAATGTGTGAAGGTAAAATTTGCCAGGAGCCTTTTGAAATGAGATGTCCTAAATATTGAACTTGTGGTTTCCACAAATGCAACTTTACCTTATTAGCATTAAATCCCAGTTCTGCTAACCTAGTTAAAACAAAAACAGTATTTTGATGGCAGCTAAATTAAGAATCAGACACTAAAGGCAAATCACCAACATATTGTATTAAGGTACACCCACAGGGAAAATAGATTTTATCTAAGTGTTTCTTCATTTCTCTAGAGAAAAAAGTAGATGATTCTACATATCTTTGAGCTAACCTTGTCCATGCATTTTGTTGCCCTTTGTATGTAAAGACAAACAAAAACAAAGAGTAACAAGGTCACACGGATAACCAACTGGTTAAAAAACACAAAAAGAAAAATCTAGCAAAGCTAGACTTCTAACTGTGTGATACCTTAAACCTCTTACATCAGAGGCCTCATGGGATATATGCAAATCACCCTTTAAGGATATCAAGTGTTTCAGCCAAATGGCAATTCTGAATATCCATGACTTTTTCTTTTACTTTCATTTTTAAATCTATGTATGGACAATTTCAGGCCATTAAAGCCAAAGCCCTCTAGCTGTTGACATGCATGTTTCTGCCTTCTTATGACATCATCAGCACAGCATAAGAGGAATGTTTGACCTTTGGAAACACAGGGTTGTCAAACAAATACTGACAGTCTGGGTGAATAGGGATAGAAAGGAAAGCAGAAGAAATGTCTGTCATTGAAAAGGTGGTAGCTACCAGTGAAATAAAACTTAGTATAGTAGCTGGGTTAGGTGTATAGAAAATGTTGGCACTATTACCGTATTAACTGCTCTTAACTCATTCAATCCAGAACAGCAAGAGGCTAACTAACACACTTGTGGAAACCACTTGCTTCCTGAAAGTTTTCCTCCAAAATCCTTTACTGAAAACACATTTCATTAGGTTTATTATATGAGATAAATGGCATTAGTTACAAAAAATGCAAAATATGATATGTCTTTGGTAGACAATGGACTATACAATGAAGTTAGTATCAAAGGTCTGTCTGTAGATTTTGATTTTCTATTGCAGATTTATGAAAGGAAAACTGTATTTTGTTTGCCAAAAATACTAATGTTACAGGCAAAAAAAGATTATGGGCAGGATTCACGAAGGCTTGCATGGAGTCTAAGAGTAGTGTAAGACTCCATGCAGCCTTCGCAATCCAGGAACAGCCCAAAGTCCGTGTAAGTGACCAGCTAAAACGTCTCTTACACGGAGTGGGCGTGGATAAGCTAATCACCTCACTTGCAGTCGAATAGCATGCAAATGAGGTAGATTAGCGATCCAGGAAGCCCAAAGCAGCCTGTGTAAGAGCCGTTTTAGCTGCAGAAATGTACTCAGTGGACAACTGAGTACGTTTCTGCAAAAACCGCAATGGAGCCATGGCAGCTCCAAATAAAGGGTGCATATGTGTCAGGCAGCATGCCAATGGCCAAGTATGTGGCCATTGGCAAGGTAACCTGATGCAAAATTAATAAAAATATAATTTTTTTAAACCCCGCGCAAACGGGCTGCACTATATAAAACATAAAAACGAAGGTTATAAACCCACAAATGTGGGTTTTATGCAATACATGGAATGACAATGCAGGGACCAGCAGACCAAAAACAACATGGCCACCGTGTAGTGGTTGCTAAGGGGGGAAGCTGAGTCTAAGAGATGTAACTAAGCATTAGTAGGCAATCTGATGCAAATGAGTGTTAGGATACTGAATTCCACTGTCACGTAGCAAATGAGCACATTCTGAGTAGTGTAAGAGTTACAGAAAGGGGAGGAACAGAGTAGGAGATAGGTGACATCACAGGGGGGAATGGCAGAAAGAAATGCAGTTCATTGGAGGTCAGAGTGACATGACAGATGTCAGACACATATCATGGAAAGAGGAGTGCCACAACATAAGCATGGGAAAGTCAAGAAATGGAAGGTGTACACTGTTGCCTACACCAAAGTTTCTTGCTGGGCGTGCATGTGCACGTGTGCGCGCCATGAAGCGCGAGTAGGACAGTGTGTGCACGTGTAAGGCAGACTGAGCATGTGGGAGCGTGTTGGGAGATGTTTAACATTGTTTGCGCAGGTGTGTGCATGTTTTAACCCGAATAAGCAGATTCTGAACCGTGTAAGCATGTGTGCGAGCGTGTAAGCCACTGTGAGTGTGTTTCTGCTGGTATGCACACGGCTCCCTCCTGAGGAAACAGAGAGGAAAAAGGAAGCAACAGATTTAGTAGGAAGCTAGCAGGGAATACTGCTGGAGCTAGCAGGTGAAAACAATTAGAAGCAGGCAATTACACAGGCAGAATAGTAGCCCAGCCCAGCACTTAAAACTCTGCAAACAGCAGTGCAGGATGTTTCTCTCAAGAGACACTGCAAGACAGGAGTAAGCTACTAGAAGGGAAAACTGAAAAAGCTGAACTCAGAGCAGAAATGTTAGGGGCTGCCATAGCTGTCATAATGAGACATAGGCGACTTGCTGAGGGTGGTGACAATGCAGATGGTGCCAGACAACCCACAGTGAGGAGACGGAGAAGAGTGTACAGGCCCAGGGTCGCCTACTATGGGTTACATGAGCTGGAGATAGTAGAGCGCTATAGAGTTGACAGAGACCTCCTGCAGCAAATAGTGGAGCTGTGCAGGCCACGCCTCACACACAGAGCCAACAGAGGGGAACCCATCCCAGTGGAAACCAAGGTATGTGTTGGCCTAAGAATACTAGCAACAGGTACCTTCCAGAGACCAACTGGTGATATGATGGGGATATCACAGGCATCAGCCTCCAGGGTACTGCACCAGTTCCTGGATGCCATGTCAGCACATGTCGGTGATTATGTATATTTCCCCAATGCCCATGAGGTATTGGCCAGCAATATGCGTCTCTTCCAGCAAATAGCGGAATACCCTGAGGTAGTGGGTGCAATAGACTGCATGCACATACGCATCAAAGCACCAGACGATGAGCGGGGTAGGGCCTACATTAACCGCAAGGGCTTCCCCTCCATCAACTGCCAGGTCATGTGTGATGCCCAGGGCATAATAATGAATGTGTGTGCTGGCTGCCCTGGGAGCTACCATGATTCCCACATCTGGCATTTGACGCAGCTGTACCAGACATTTGCCAGTGGGGACATCCCACATGGACACCTAATGGGGGATGCAGGTTATGCACTGGAGCTGTAGCTGATGACACCCATCAGAAACGCACACACACCTGAACAGGAATGCCATAATGAGGCACACGCACAAACACGTAATGTAATAGAGCGTGTGTTTGGGTTGCTCAAGTCACGGTTCCAGTGTCTGGACACATCTGATGGAGCCTTGCAATACACACCAACTACATGTACCCAAATTGTCATGGTATGTGCTATGCTACATAATATGATCTTGCGAAAACAGCTGCAGCAGGACCAGCATAGGGCTGGGCCAAACAGCCCGCCACCATTGCCAAGGCCATCACAGGCAGAGCATGACTCGGAGGAGGAACAACCTGAGCCTGCCCCAGTAGGCCGAAGGAGGCATGCCCAGTATGCCCTGGCCTTGGCAAAGAGGCAACGCATAGCACATACACTGGCTCAGTAGGAACCCTGGGAATGATACCCCCTCTGACTCACTCAAATAATAACAGGGATGCCTAAAATGACATGACCTGCTCACAAACATGTACAGGGAGTGTAATATGTGCATCCGACAGAGGCAGCCCTGCAGCACCACCTGAGGCATGAATGCCATGTGTTAAGTAATGTAACACCATGTACTATATGCACACCTGAGGACCGTGACTAACATCCTACCCTCACCAAGCATCATGCCACAATATGACAATGAGATGATCAAGTGCAATAATTGGCTGAAGTATCGCAATTAGTCAAAGGAGATCCAATGTGTGCCAGCCTGGGATGACATGCTGAGCATGACATGATGCCCCACCTGCTAGGACTGGCATGCACCTATCAGTGCAGGCCGTATGGATACTGGCAAAGGCTGTTGTTACCCACAGCGTGCCCTGAATAGGTAAGGCTCAAAACACAAACCTACCTCCATAGGTATCAGAAGGGATAAGAACCTAGATGTAATGCTACCCAATGCCAGAAGTCTAAACAGCAAGATGCATTCAGTCTAAACTCACCCAGTATGGAGAATGTTGATATCTGTGCTGTAACATAAAACTGGGTCAAGGCTCACAACAGCACCCTAACACTACCAGGTTACACCTCATACTGTGCTGTACAGACTCAAAACATGGAACAAGCTACAAAAGGAGGGTGACTAGCAATAACTGTCAAGGATAACCACACCCCCATGTTGGTACCACAACAAGAAGCAGCATGGACTAGCCATGGTCAAGTAACAGTGGCTAAAACTGCCCCCCAGTTTATAGCCTGCTACAGACTACCATCCCAACACCAGGAACTGCACCTGGCCTATGCTGGAATACATGAATATATCAAGTCCTCCAAACCACATTATATTGGGTGACTGAAAATACCCATACATAGACTGGGAGCATTATACTAGCTCCAACAAAGGTTCATAGAATCCATAAACCAAAATGCCCAGGAACAACGCACCACTCCCACAAGAGGGGTAAGCATACTGGATGTGATAATCAGCAACATGGGTACTGGATGGCAAGACGAGAAGTGTATTGCTCACTGGTAAAACCAGACCATAGAGTAATCACACTGGATATACAAATCCTGACCATAGTCCCTGGCCAGAAAACCACAGTGAAAAACATGTGTAAAGCAATATTTGCACTCCTCCAAAGTGATGTGGAATCCATTAAAGGTCCTGTGCAGGTGCAAAATATGGGCCACACCTCAGAACCTGTAATACAGCCATTCCATGAACACTGCCAGGAATGCTTGGATTATGCAATCCTAAATTAAAACAAGACACAATGCCATACACGCAGGCATCTGGCATGGTGGACACCAGCCATAACCAAACCATGCAAGAGAATGAGGAAGCTACTACATGATAGAGCAAACATAAAAAAAGAAGTAATCACTGATCAGTAGTATGGCAATAAAATATGTCCACACATACATTCCACTAAGGCCAGCCACAACAAGTTGAATCTGTGAATCTTGAGGCAATGTTACACCTGCCCCAAGTACACAGACAACCCCAACTCCCACCAAGAAATACAAATATATGTGAGAGATGCAACCATCTATCCAAACTGGAGGCTGAGCTCCCTCAACTCAGTACTCCCAAAACTAGTCAGGAGGAGAAGGTAACCACACACACCACAAATCCAGTCCCACATAGACCTATCACAACTGCAAACCAAAGACATAAACACAGAAAAACATTCCCGGAGGCCCGAATTACAAACACACCACACCAACAGAGGCCTCCAAAGCAGACACCCAATCAAACAACCTCCAAACATAGCACATGCAACACATAGTACACAAAGCTGGTGTGCCAAACAGTCACAGGCCAGAAGGAGAAACAACATGCCTGATACAGTTGTAATAGGTGACTCCAGAGTGAGACATGCTGCTGTCCCGCACACCAGACTGAACAAGTGAAAGGGTACAGTAAGCTGCCTGTAGGCTGCTACAATACGCCACATAACACAAGTATGCAGGTCACCCCAAAGCAAGTAGAAATATGATGCAGTCATAGTCCATGCTGGTGTGAATGACCTGAGATGTACCTCCCTGGACTACATGAAAAGAGACATAGATGAGCTCTCCAATTATGTAGTCCAGGCCGGTATGACACTGACTGTTTGCAGCATCCTACCCTCACCAAGAATGATGCCACAGTACAAACACGGAATGATCAGTTATAACAAGTGGCACAATTACTGGTGTCATTCCAAGGGGATCCAATGTCTGTCTGCTTGGGATGTCAAGCTTGACAAGCCACGCAGCTGTTTCAGGGATGGCTTGCACCTGTTACCCCTGGGCATCTGGATATTGGATAAGGCTTTTGCCACCTCCATAGAGCCTTTTGTAGGCAAGGCTGAAAAGACTAACCCACCACCCTACAAAACATAAGTGGAAAGAAACATAAGGGTAATGCTGACCAATGCCAGATGTGTAAACCCCAATATGCATGCTCC
The DNA here is from genome assembly GCF_019279795.1 of Protopterus annectens. NCBI lineage: Eukaryota > Metazoa > Chordata > Ceratodontiformes > Protopteridae > Protopterus > Protopterus annectens. Next base: position 452,924,054 of record NC_056730.1, read on the forward strand.
CGAGGCCATCCCCAGTATGGAGAACATTGATGTCTGTGCAGTGACAGAAACCTGCTGCAAGCCTCCTGACAGCACACCAGCACTACCAGGTTATACCACATATCATGTGTCATGGCCCCAAAACCTGGAACAAAACATAAAAGGAGGGCGAGTATCCATATTCAGCACAGACACCCATATGTCCAGGTAACTGACAATGCACAAGGCACTGGAGTCCACCCATGTGCAACTAACCATAGGCAAGACTGCTGTATAGTCTGTAGCATGCTACAGACCACACTCTCACACACAGGAACCCCACCCAGCCTTCCTGAAGACACTGGACAGTATGAATGTCCCACCAAATACCAAACAAGGTACTCACAAATTACCACATAGGTGGTAAACCATTATGTATGGAAGGAGTAATCAGGGTCCTAGGGACACAAGTGGACAGTAACCTGTTATGTGACAGTCACATTGCCAATGTGGCTAGGAAGATTGTCTATATTAGACACCGTATCATGAAAGGATTCACATCTACGTCAACAGAGGTCATTGTGCCCCTATACTGTTCTCTTATCACACCCATAATCTAGTACAATGCCTCATTTGGGATGTACCTTACCTGACACCTGCAGCAGTTAGAAAGACCTCAAAGGTACCTCACCAAGAGGATAAAGGGTCTCAAATATATGTCATATGCTGCCTGGCTGTAGACACCCCAGCTGAATGCAGTCACATACTGCCTACACAGAGGCATTGCATGCCTGTTGTACAAGGCCACGTCCAACACAGGAGTAATGGACATGCTCCACCCCCAAAAACTCAAAGCCATCGGAGCTGTGAGAGTGAGAGATGTCAACCTCAACACATAATGAAATAGGATGTGCTGGAGGGACAGATACATAACCCAGAGGCTCCCCACACCCTGGAACAGAATCCCACTCCATGTTAAGCAGAGCCCCTCACTGACACTTTTCAACAGGAATCTTGCCAAGTGGATGGATGATCATAGAGTTACACTGGGGGTCTTCACTGTGTCACGTCCAGACAGAGGCACAGCAAAGCAAATCATAAATGGCCATAATATTCACATAGCAAGGGGTGGCAAAAGACACACACACTCTCTGGCTAGGCTTACAAATGTCCTAGGGTGGATAGCCTAGTATGAACCTATGAACCTTTGAGGATACAAATTGTACAGGACACTAAGGATAATGCCAAGGCTTCCACAACTGATGTTAGGAACCGTGTTGGAAATTCACAGATATGCTCTGAATCACACAAATATTACAAACAACATACCAAACACACACACATATTGCCAACATACATCCTGACAGGTGCAGTGCAAACCACCCCCCCCCCCGAATGCAAAATATCTATCCCAGCAGACTGCTGGCCCCCTGGCATTGCAGATGCTGAGGTAACAGCCAGCATCTACAAAGCAAAACACACAGCAGCAATGGTATGAGATGGTGTCCTGGGCGGAGTCCAACATGGACTCCAAGAAGAATGGAATGCAAAATCACACTACTGCTATATGTCAGCCTTACCACAGGATATGTACCCGAAGAGCAGTGTACAACAACAGTGGTCCTTCTCAACAAAGGTGTTGCCTGAATGGATACTGAAAACTACCACCCCAGAATCCTGAGAAGCTTGGTCTGCACAGCTATGGAAAGGATCAGCATGTACCGCAGACATAAAGATATTGGCGACCTACTGACACCGGACCCTACCCAGTGTGGCTTTCTTAAGTGCAGATCCTGCCCCTAAACATGTTTGACTCATATGAAACAGTCATTAAGGTCATTGATGAGGGCAATGTGGTCCACACAGCATAGCTGGACCTTGCAAAGGCTTTTATACAATACCCTACGTGCTCATTATAGATATGCTCACCAGCTTAAATATAAACCCCTATGTCAGTAGAGGGGTTGCAAACCAGACCAAGGACAGAACTGACATGGTCAGACATGCTGCAGCCATGTCAGACTACAAACCAGATATAACTGGCATCCCACAAGGCTTGGTCCTGGGACCTCCCTCGTCTGGTATATATGTCCCATAGGTACAGGCCAACATGGAAGGACTGTGTCTGAACATGTTTGCAGAGGACTACAAACTGCTCACCATATGTGACCCTTCAGCTGACACAAGCATCCCACAAAAGGGCCACATAGGAACAGACAACTGGTGCCATAGCCATGTCAGCAAGCTAATTGCAGAAAAGTGTATAGTCAACCCCCGTGGATATACAGTAAGTGCCCACCGATTACCACATAGGTGTTAACCCATTACGTACTTAACATGTAATGAGAGACCTGGGGACACAAGGTGATAGATATCCTGCATTGGACAAACATGTGGCTGTAGTGTTTACAGAAACATACCATATACCCACCTAATCATGAAGGTTGTCAGATCTAGATAAGGGGAGGTCATTGTGGCTCTGCAGTCATCCTTCATCAGCGTTACAATTGACTACAATAGCCCCTGAGGGATGTACCTCAGCAGACACCTCAATCAACTGTAAAGTCCCCAACAGTACCTCACCAGGAGTATCAAAGAGCTTGCACAGATGCCATGTGTTGCCTGATTAAACAAACTGCAGCTACACACACTGCCATACTGCCCACCCAGAGGCAAGCTGTGCCTGATGTATAAAGCCATGTCCAAGCTGGTATCAATAAACATGCTGCACCTTGTACAATCTGAATGGCAGTGAGCTATGCACATGAGAGACCTGAACCCCAGCACTGACATACATAGGACAAGCTGTACTGCATGATCCATAACACAGAAGCCACCCCCACCCATGAGTAAACTCCCAGTACAGGCTATCCATAGAGTCACTCATCGATTCTCCTCAAGAGGAATCTTGATGACTGGATGGGAGATGGTAGCTTTATCCTGGGTATCACTGTCCTGTCACAGGTAGACAGAGGCACAGTATACTAACCATGACATATGTCATGGCAAACTCCACTTACAATGTGTGTCGAAGGACAAACACACTCTCCGACTAGCATTAGAAATGGCCTAGGGTACATCGCTAGTGTTTGCAAATGTACACCTATGTTGTGGAATGCACTACCAATGTTGGACAAGCCTGGTTTAAGCAGTTCATATCTGAACATAATGCAACATGGTCAGATGTGCACAACTGGCCCCTAACCAGGCTGTTGTGCTCACTATGGAAATGTAAAGCAGTGATAGGACTAAAGCCCAGGATACTGTCCACCACAGTCAAAGTACTGAACCAGTACACTATACGGTACTACAGTGTTAGGTCAGTATGAAAGGATGTTGACAACTGTATGCAAAGTATCCCATGCATACCCTGCAGGCACAGTATAATCCCTGTTGTGTTCACACACAAAGCAGTTGGACAGTAACTACACAACATGACACACAACACACAACAATAAACAGGAGATTTTTGTTGAAGTTCACACTCATCCACAAATGTGGTGGGCTGCAGAGTTCAACATATGGAAAGCTCACACTGGGCATGCTCACACACTTTGATAAATGAGACATATGTCAGACAACATGCCATGGGAAGGCTGAACTGGGCATGCTCACACACTTAGGCCAAATCTCAGTTTAGCAGTTGGCCACACATATCTGGTATTTGTACGTGTTATTCCAGGAACCAACCACATTACAGCAATCTGCCCAGTGCACACAGTTAAATGACTACAGAGACATATGTGATATAGTGGATCCCTCCCATATGCAAACATCTTCCACAGATACACAAGTTGTTCATACAAACAGGGAATGCTATGGCAATAAAGACCTGCAAACAGTCTATCAGCAACAAATAATGTGCATTTGACAATTAAACATATGCGTGTAGAGGTTAACACTAGGCTGTTTGCCCTAGGTAATGACAGCTTAGCCAGAGTGTGCTTGGCGTCTGCCTCCCCACAGGATGCACATTCCCCTTTCTAAACACTGATGATGTCAGCACCCTATAAGTACAGCAGGAGAAGAGAAAGCTCCCAGTAATGCAAATAGCGTGCTCTGCTAATGTGTCTGTCTCAAGTGTCATAACGTAGTTAGATAGGGGGCTTGAATCCTGCAAATGCTGTGTGTGTGTGTGCATGTGGTTTTGGTGTGTGTGCAAGTCTGTGTGAAGGAAATCTCCCTTTTGGCAACTGGGAAAACACACTACAGGATGAACATTCCCCTTTCTAAACACTGATGATGTCAGCACCCTATAAGTACAGCAGGAGAAGGGGAAACCTCCCCGTAATGTGAATAGTGTGCTCCGCTAATGCGTCCATCTTAAGTGTCATAACATAGTCAGGTAGGGGTTTGAATCCTGCAAGTGTGTGTGTTCGGAGGAGGGGGGTTAGTGTGTGTGCAATTTTTTGTGAGGGAAATGTCCCTTTTGGCAACTAAGAGAACAGACTACAGGATGCACATTCCCCTTTCTAAACATTGATGATGTCAGCACCCTATAAGTACAGCAGGAGAAGGGAAACCTCCCAGTAATGCGAAAAGCACACTCTGCTAATGCGTCCGTCTTCAGTGTCATAACATAGTCAAGTAGGGGTTTGAATCCTGCAAATGGCAAGTGTGTGTGTTTGGATGAGGGGGTTTAGTGTGTGTGTGCAATTTTGTGTGAGGGAAATGTCCCTTTTGGCAACTAGGAGAACAGACTACAGGATGCACATTCCCCTTTCTAAACACTGATGATGTCAGCACCCTACAAGTACAGCAGGAGACGGTATGTGGCATGGACAATGACTGAGTCATATGTGTCCATGCCTCTGACTGACCTGTATGCTTGTGTTATGTGGTGGACCATAGTGCTCCACGGGCATATCACTGTGACCTTCACCTTGTCCAGCCTGGTGAGCGTGACCACACTGTACCGGACAATAAAGGTAGCTAACACAACTGTGGCAGGTGTGTTGTCTAGCCATACAGGCTGTGACTGTTTGGCACACAGGATTTGTGTGCTATGTGTTATGTGTGATGTGTTCAGGCATAACATATGCCTGTGTGCCAGCTGCAGAGGTGTGTGCCGCTCAGGCAGGATGCTATTCTAAGGCTCCACAAATGGCCCAGTGTGTTCACGTGCTTGTATTGCTGGCAGTGTAGGTCTACATCAGACTGGTATTGTAGTCACTGTAGTATTGCATGCCACCTGACAGGTTATGCCAGTACTGGGTTCAGAGTGCTTAGTCCCCAGTTTGGCTATGTGGTTCCATCTCATACATGTGTTGTACATCCATGTGTAGGGGAGAGGGTTGACTGTGTACATGTGGCAGCTGTGACATTGCCACATGATCCACATATTCCACAATTGTACCATAGAGGTGACTGACAACTGACCTTTGCACATGCTACCATAGTATTGTGATTGCCATGGTGATTAACAGCATATAGGGCCAATGGGGAACAAGGTACATAGGTTCATAGGTTCATACTAGGCTATCTGCCCTAGGGCATTTAAGAACATAGCCAGAATGTGTTTGGCTGGCGCCATCCATTGTAAATATATCTTGCCATGCCCTTTTCCGAGGTTAGTATACTGTGCCTCTGTCTAACAGTGACACAGAAGTGCTACCCGGGGTAAACCTACAATGTCCCATCCACTCATCAAGATCCCTCTTGAAGAGAGTCAGTGAGGGACTCTGCCTAACCTGGACTGGGATTTTATTCCAGAGTGAAGTGAGCCTCTGGGTTATGAATCTGTCCCTCCAGCATGTCCTATTTATTTCAGTGCTGAGGTTCAGGTCTCTCAAGCGTGCAGCCTGATGGGATTTGGATATTCTCAGGTGCAGCATGCCCATTAATTCCAGGATTGACATGGCGTTATACATTAGGCACAGAATGCCTCTGAACAGGCGGTATGCCACTGAGTAGAGCTGGGGTTTCTTAAACCGGTCAGCATATGGCATCTGTTTGATCCCTTTGATCCTCTTGGTGAGGTACTTTTGGGGTCTTTCCAGCTGCTGCAGGTGTCTGGTAAGGTACATCCCAACAGGGGGATTGTACTCAATTATGGGCCTGATGAGGGATGAGTAAAGAGGCATGATGCCCTCCCCTGATGTAGAAGTGAATCCCTTCATGATGGGGTGGGCTATATAAAATGTAATTCTAACCACTTTGGCCACGTGGTTGTCAAATGAGAAATTGCTATCAACTTAGGTCCCCAGGTCCCTAATTACTTCTTCTGTACGTAATGGAGTACCACCTATGTGGTACTTTGTGGGCACTTTGTTTTTGCCAAAGGGGATGACTATACACTTGTTTGCATTCAGCTGGAGGCCATGGCTCTGGCACAAGTAGTCTGTTTCTATGAGGCCCTTTTGGAAGATGCTTGTGTCGGCTGGAGAGTCGATTATGGCGGCCAGTTTGCAGTCATCTGCATATCTGGTCAGCCACAGTCCTTCCATGTTGGCCTGTGCCTCCGATAAATATATACCAAACAAGAGAGGTCCCAGGACTGAGCCTTGTGGGACACCACTTGTAACTAGTTTGGAGTCTGGCATGGCTCCAGAAATTCTAACCATGTGGGTTCTGTCCTTGAGCCAGTGTGCAATCCATCTAGTGACATAGGGGCTTATATTTAAGCTGGTGAGCTTCTCTAGAATGCCCGTGTGGGGTATTGTATCGAAGGCTTTTGGGAGGTCCAGGTAGGCTGTGTTGACCACCTTTCCCTCGTCAATGGCCCTGGTGACAGTTTCAAAGAAATCAACCAGGTTTGAGAGGCAGGATCTGCCCTTAACAAAGCCAAACTGGGTATGAACCAGTGTCTGTAGGTCCCCAATATCTATATTTATGTGGTCCATGATGATCCTTTCCATAGCTCTGCAGACAGAGCTAGTGTGGCTTATGGGGCGATAGTGTCCAGGATCCGTTGAGGCACCACCTTTCTGTAGAGGGACCACTGTTGCTGTACGCCACTCTTTGGACACATATCCTGTAGTAAGGCTGGGATTGAACAGTAGTTTTATGTTTGGTTGTAGCACGTCTTGGAGTTCATGTAGGACACAGCCCGGGACACTGTCTGGTCCCATTGATGCAGTGTGTATTGCTTTGGAGAGGGCGGCTCTTACCTGAGCATCTGAGATGTCAGGGGGGGCAGAACTCTGCTGGGATACATATTTGCACTTTCGGTGTAGAGGGGGGGAGAAGTTTGTGCTGAACCTGTCAGCTAGAATGTTGGCAATGTCTGTGGGTTTGGTGTTTCTATTGACATTTTGGACTACCTCTGAGCATATCTGGGAATTACCACCCAGGTTCCTAACATAACTAAAGAAAGACTTGTGATTATCCTTAGTGTCCTGTGCAATTTCTCTCGAATCTGGCCTTAGACAATCTTATGAGTGCATGTAGTTATTTGCTAATACTGATCAGTGATGCCTTCCCTTTTTGAGATTTTGCTGTATCATTTAGTAGCTTCCTCCTTCTATTGTGTAGTTTGTTTATGGCTGGGGTCCACCAGACAGGACGTCTGCCTTTGGAGGATTGGGTCTTGGTTTTATTCGGGATCACATGATCCATGCATTCCTGAAGGTGTCCATAGAATGCGTTTATAGAGGAATCTGCGGTCTGGTCTGTAGTTTCCACAGGTCCGGGGGCTTTGAAGGTTTCCACCTCAGTTTTGAGGAGTGTGAATTTGCTTTAGAGAAGTTGTTCACTGTGGTGTTCTGGGCAGGGGGTGGGGTCGGGATGTGAATATCCAGTGAGATTAGTTTATGGTCTGATCTTACCAGTGAGGGATACACTTCTGGTATGGAGCATAGAGTCCCCATGTTGGTGATGATCAGGTCCAGTATGTTTCCCCTTCTTGTGGGAGTGGTAACAAGCTGTTCCATAGCATTTGAACTCATATATTCTAGGAATCTTTGGCCTAGGGTGTTGGAGCTAGAGTCATGCTCCCAGTCTATGTTTGGGTAGTTGACGGTGCCCAAAATAATGGTGTTTGGAGAGACCTTCATATGTCCACTGTTCACAGGACAGCCGAGTGCAGTTCTTGGGTTTGGGAGGATGGTCTGTAGCAGGCTAAAACCTGGTGGGCAGTTTCACCCATTGTTAGTTGCACATGGATAGTCTCTGATGCTTGGTGCTTTGCCACCAACCTGGAGGTGTGGGTATCTGATGAATATCAATACTTCCCCTCCATTTGTGGTTTGTTCCAAGTTTTGGGGCTGAAAAGCATGGTATGAGGTATAACCTGGTAGTGCTGGGGTGCTCTCAGTAGCCCTGAACCAGGCATCTGTTACTGCACAGATATCGATGTTCTCCATGCCAAGGAGTTTCGGGTGCATGCATCTTGAGGTTTAGACTTCTGGCGTTGGGTAGCATTACTCTTAGTTTCTTATCCCTTGTGATACCTATGAAGGTGGGTTGTCATTTGAGCCTTGCCTAACATAGGCACTATGGGGGTAGCAAGAGCCTTTGCCAATATCTGAAAGCCCAGGGGTGACAGGTGCAAGCCATCCCTAGCGAAGCAGGTGGTTCAACAGAAGATGAATATGTGAGGGTGTAGTGCCTGTGATTAGTTAGCAGTAGCATATATGACTGCTCACGTGGACAAATGCCAGGTAAGTCATATGCAATGTGTCACAGGCAACGTACATGTGAACAGGACAAACAGTGACATTCTGTCAAGTGAGACATGGACATACATATTGTAAGCTATTCAGATGTCACTAGGAGTCCACAGAAGCTCTGTAACTATGCATTGCAGGTGGGATCAGTATTCCAGGGTAATTGCAAGCAAACATGCATGCAAACACAGCTACAGTAAGCAGGGCTGCATGTAGTCCATTGTACAACAAACAAGCTGTACCACTTCCAGTAGGTAATACTGCAAATATGCAGGCACTATGCACATGTACATGGAAATACACAGGTCAGATGGCTAGGGTCCAGTCTCAGCGCACACAAGTGTACATACCATGTACTGTCAGGATGTACAATAACTGGATGGAAACCCATGTGCTCATACCTGCAGTAATACACATATCAAATAACAGACACTGAGCCTTCACTCAGTGGTTCCATACTTAGTAGGATGTATGCTACCTGGCCTGCCACCACAGTATCCCTGACATGTATGGGGACTCTCCCTCCTGTGACAGTTAGTTTTGTGTGTTGGGGCTGTCTAGCATGGTATGAGATGTGAGCTTGCAGTGCTTGGGTGCTCCTGTGTGTCCTGTACCAGTCGTGTAGTACTGCCCACATATCAACATCCTCAAACATCCGCATTGCAGAGTCCAGTGTGGGCAACATGCCACTTGCAATTTACATGTCCATCATTGCGTATTAATGCATTCATTACCTTATCCCCTGTATTACCTATGTATGTAGCCTTCTGTTGACATCCTTACCACCAGTATGCCAACATGTGCAGATGATACACTATGGTACTTACCATGGGTGTAGACAACAGTACATGACAATCACACCCTTACTGCATCAGGCATGCTGTGATATACCCACAATTATTTCAGCACACATTACTGTTAACAACATGATACTATTACTACACGTCTATGTAGTCACCCTGTGCATCAGCAACATGTTAACCTGTACTTGCACTGATGTTACAGATTGCAGGAGGTGGCACAGTTTCATCATATGCACAGGGTGTGAACTTGGTATGCCTGAGTCAGCCACCGATACCACCGATTGACATGTATGTGTATGTGTGTTGGTGAGGGACAGCAGTACAAGATGGGGCAATGTTGATGCAGTGTGTGCGTGTATGCGGTAGCCCTAGGTGTTGTCAATTCGCATGTGTGTATGGATGCACACAGTTCCACCTCATGGCTGCCATATACTGGTGTTTGTGGACAGCCACAGACTGTACCTGCCAGGTCATACAGATCAGTGTCTCTGGCCACGGACACGGTACCTATGCTTTGCAGGGGTGCTACGGACCGTATCCGGTACCAACCCAGACTGGGTACTGTCATCAGAAGCAGGTGTTCATTGACTGGACACAGATCCCTGTCGGGCCTGGCCAGAGCTACATGCACGTGGTCTCCTGGGGCTGTCTGATGACAGCACAGACCCAGCATTGCTGGGGTTGCTGCTGGCACTATGGTGGTGGCCGCAGCCCTGTTGTCGTCCGCGATGACTGCCAGCTGCTGTTGCTGGCATACGCCCACTTCAATGCCTCAACTGTCCACCATAGCCCTGGTTCATGGACATGTAGTTGTGGAACTGGTCTAATATGTCCCCACAACGTCTGTTTATGACATCGGTGAAATTACGGATGGCAGCCGCAATGTTACGCATACTGTCAGTCATGGCTGTGCGACGTGCTGTTAGCTCCCTCAGACCCTGTCTGGTGTACCGTTCCATACGTGACTGTGCCTGCATGACAGCCCGAAACATAGCTGAGGTTGTAAGACCTCTGTGGGCACGTCTGACAGGGGCAGTACGCCCACGGATGCTCCCACGAGAACCCCTGGACATCTGTCTGTGTGGTACCATCTCTGGGCCATGCCCATGGCTGCTGTGTGGGGAGGCATGTGCCACAGATACCACATTACCCTGGTCAATGCCCACTGTATGCTGTCCATCACCTAAGGACATTGGTGACAAAGGGTGTATTGGCAGGATAACTGTGCGTATTGATGGGGTTGACAGCTGTGTACTGTCAATCGGCTGACCAATGACAGACCCTGGCATACCTTCCTGTGCCATTACACAGATGTCATCATTTTCAGTACCCATGGCACCTGATTCAGGTTCCCTGCTGCATGACACCAGAGCAGCACCAGAACCTGTGGGAGGGAAACAGGAAACACAGTTTACAATGTCTACACATTACCAGTGATGCACACATCCACACATGCACAGGTGCAGACATGCACACATGCACACATGCACACGTGCACACATGCACACATGCACAGGTGCACACATGCACACGTGCACAGGTGCACACATGCACAAATGCACACAGTTGCACACAATTGTACACTACTCAGTATGCGTGATATCAACACACAGACACAGACACACCTACATGCATACAAAGAGCACTACTAAGTGAGCCTAATATTACTATTATTATCAAGACTATTACAGGTATTGTTAATACACACTCACCAGCATGGATAGGCTGCATTACTGTTACACCGGAGGGATCTGCAGATGTGAAGAAACTAATGTCAGTGGGCACAACTGTGCCATTGTTACTGAGTATGATACAGGTCAGTAGTACAACAGTCGCCTTTCACAGGTCAGCTGCTAATATTGAGGATATCACACTTGCACATTAAATACTTTGGTGACAGCTACAAGCCAAGGACACACCTCACATATGCATTAACTACCAGTGTATACAACAGTCAACTATACATATGGCATATTACCTGCACGCTCATATTCTTGCTGCTGCGTGGCTCCAGCCTCCATCATAATGCATGTCTGCTGCTGTTGTTGTTGCTGGCGGACTGGAGCCACTACACTCATGAGTAGTCCCTCCAGTCTAGTGAGTGGGGGATGTGTAGCCACCCCACCACCTGTGGCGACCTGTTGCCTGTGGATATCCAACGCACGCAGACGGACATTTCTGATTAAATCACTGCAGTGATGTCGTACCTGCTCATATGTCCTATTATGCGTGCCTATGTCATTTACCCGACGGACCAGGTCTTGCCACAGTGCAGCCCTCTCCTGCTGATTCTGGCTGGTGCGGGAAAAGAGTATTGCATAATCCCGCACCAGGCTCTGATGTATCTCCTCATCCTCAGCTGCGGAGTAAGCGGGATTTCGCGGGTGAGCCATGTACCTGAAAAAGAACATAACCTGATATCAGCAATATATGCCAGCAGAATTTGGAACACATACTACACATGCTACTCGACTGTTATGATACAACATATCTCACATATATAGTATCTATCTGTCTATTGGTGGATACACATGTAATTGGCCAGGTATCAGTACTCAGCCAGCAACTGTGCAACAGTACCTGGCACACTCCATACGACATACTACCAAACCCCAGCAGTCAGAACACTGATTCAGGTCCAGAGCACCTCCTCACTCTGGGGGTTTGTATCTAGGTACTGTATGGCCTACATCATCAACTACTGTGAGCTGACCACACACTAATTGCCCTGGATATACATATCCCACATCCACCACAAACACAAACAACTATAGTGAATAACATTGCAGATGCAAACTTTACACTTTGTAACAGTGACATGGTATCCTTTCAGCCCACTGGGCCAGTGGAAGACACAACCCACAATGCTGACCCCTACACAAATGCTTTCTACAGACATCTCCGAGAATGCATGGATCATGCAATCCCATATATGACCAAGACACTCTCCACAAAGGGATAGCATCCTGTCTGGTGGACCCCAGCCATAGACAGATTGTATTACAAAAGATGGCAGCTACTGCAAGACAGAGCATAATTCCATAAAGGGAAGGCATGTCCGAGCAGCACTAGTAAGGATCTATTTTCCATCATACAAACATCCATGGGCAACTTTGAGTGGGAAATCAAGAGGGACACTACAGATAACCAGAAGGCCTTCTTCAGTTATGTTAGCAACCTGGTCAGAATCCCTCCTCTATGCCCATAGTGAGTACACAACAACAAATATTTCACTGAAACCACAGGTATTGACAACATTGTGGCAGAAAGGTTCAGTGCAGGTGTCACCCCACCCTCTCCCCCAAAATAAGACATAGTTATCCCAGCTGACTGTAACCTCCCTGTCATCAGAGATGTCCAGGTGAGAGCCGCCCTCAGGAAAGCAGAATACACAACATGACTGGGACCTGATGGTATCCCCAGTTGCATGCTACATAAACTCTGACAGGAGCTAAACACACATATAGAAGTGCTATGTAACACTAGCCTGACTACAGGATATGTACCTGTACACTGGCGCACAGCAGCAGTGGTTCCACTCCACGAAGGAGGCACCTCAACATACCAATACAATACAACACAATGCATTACATTACAATACAATACTATACAATATGGTATTGCCCCTGGGACTACAGCAGCATACTGTTCTGCTACCCTGACCATTGTGACACGTGGTGTGATAGTACCTGCTGCTGTCACACAGTTACACAGGGTGACTCATAGGGCATATTGCCTATCTGACTAACATTCAGCAGGGGTATGTGTGACATGTACTCATGGGGAGTCTTGCTTCTTAACACTGTGTGGTTTATTGCAGGGTATGTCTTATCTGTGGGTAGGAACCTTTACCTCCACATGTGCTCTCTATTGCAGTGGCATGGACGACACACAGCAGTAATTTAGGTTGTGGATGGTGTGAGGTGTTACTATGGTTGTTGGACATCTGTCATGGGTGTGACTTACGTATGTAAATCCAGGTGTGGTAACCTCTATGTGGGTAGTATGTGTGTACTCTGTGGTGTTGTCAGTCACTGTGTATTGGTAATGTGTTTGAGTGCATTGTCACAGTGTTGTACATGTCACTGTGTCCTTCTCCATATCTGTAGCTGTCATGTGAGGTACATACCATGGCATCCATTATGTGGTGTGGAGGGGTACACTGACCTATATGTCCATAGCTGACACACCATGTCTGCTGACACATACCATGTGCAGGTATTCCAGGAATAGTGTGCCACTGTGAATATCACTGGGGGCACTATTGTACACATGTATGATCCTGTTCACCCCTGACACATGCAGTGGTGGGCAGCCAATCACATATCTGGTGGTTACTGGTGTAGGTGATTTGAAATGGGGTATGGTACTCCGGTTTTGACACTGGTGTTCACTCCATGCCTTTGTCACCAGGCACCTGTTGCAATACATCTGTACACATGTGCCTCACTCAGAATATATATACATCTCTCTCTCTCTCTCTCTATATATATATATATATATATATATATATATATATATATATATGTATATAGATATATCTATATCTATATATATATATATATATATATATATATATATGTCTGTATACATATACACATATATATATTGATGTACATATATTGCTATAGATATGGGGGGCACAGAGGGGGTGAGAGTGACAGAGGGGGTGGGACAGGAGGTGTTGAGGTCATGATATACAGTCATACCTGTAGATAGTCAGATCAGTCTGTCTATGTATATGTATCTACATATATCTATATCTGTATGTGTGTATTACATATATATATTTGTACATATTTGTTAAATAAAAATAAATTAGGACAACACAAAAGGCTCAGATGCAAAAGCTTTACTAGTGTACACCAGGAGGCAAAAAAAACATACAGTACAAGTATAGAATTCTGTCTAACATGATACAGGAAGTAAACTTCTTTATATACACTATACATTCAAGCTGTGCCCACCTTACTGACATGGTCAGTCACAGGGCACCTACATCACTATAGTCTACAATATTCTATTCATAAGAAAGTGCTGAGGTTATACTTTTTAAAAGTTTTCCCATGAGAATAATACAGCCTTGCAAAGCACCTGGTCAGTTATAATGTCTTTCTGTAAATGTTATTCTTTCAAGGTTTCAGTCCTGCTCGAATACAATAGTCAGTTCAGTTCTTAATACGCTTCTTTGTTCTTCTCGCAACATTAATTTTAGCAGCTGTGCTGATAATATTCACAAGGCCAACTATCTCAGAGGAAGGAAGAAAAGATTCAATGCCTTATACATTCATTTTCCTGACCCAGCAGATAATCGTTAGTGAAAAACATAAGCTTGCTGAGCTGGCTACTGCCAGGGTCAGAGTTCAATCACACTGCAGCTCCAAAGCTTCAAGCAATTACATGTAAGATCATTCTTACTGCCATATTGTAAAATAGAATAAAATGCATTACATACTATTTGCTTTTAAACTAGCACTTCATATATATTTAAGTACACATTTTTCTAACATTTTCCCTCCTTTTAATACTTTTTATTCTATTCAGAAACATAAACAATATCATATTGTCCCCTAGCCTTCTCCTTTAAGGACTTTCAACTAGGCAAGTCATTTGTTTTATATTTCGGAAAGAATTTGATTTGGAACCAATAGGTCCAACTCAATGTCTTGGTACATAGTTTCAGTTACAGATATGTCAACAAATTCTCTAACTAATCTTTTCATAC
Source organism: Protopterus annectens (assembly GCF_019279795.1). Classification (NCBI taxonomy): domain Eukaryota; kingdom Metazoa; phylum Chordata; order Ceratodontiformes; family Protopteridae; genus Protopterus; species Protopterus annectens. The sequence continues at coordinate 452,939,146 of NC_056730.1, forward strand.
AGGGAATCCCACAACAGACACATGCTCCTAATAAGAGCAAGACAACACAAATAGCAATCAAGATATTCATTAGGATTGAACCCCACCCACCAAATAGATTCTGGAAAAAGTTCGTCAGTTGGTTTGGGCCTGGTTCAGTCATGGCCGATACCTGCTGTATTACCTCTAGGTGGTCATTGATCTCATGCTTATTATCTGGTATAAACGCACAGAATTCTTCTTTGATAAGCGCGCACGTACCACCTCTCGCCGCTAGGGTGAAGTCAAGAGCCATTCGGTTTTGTAGTACAACAGTTCTCATTGCATTCATTTCATCAGTCACAAGTTCGAGAGCGGAAAAAGTTGCATTACTCATTACTTCGAGAAGCTTTGACAATTTTCTCAGCTCCCAGATCGATTTGACTGCTCCATAGGCTGGGAATATTCCAGCCCAGGATATAACACTGTCACTCAAGTCCATATGAGTCAATTTTTCTTTATCTTTCACGGATGGATGATCCTTCCAGCCAGCTTCGATCTTACCCACTGGATTAGCAGGTCTCTCGACTGAATTCCCAGTTTTTCGAGCTATATCTCTCACGTTTCGTATCTTACCTAGAGGTAATTCTGCAGTATGCCTTATAGCTGGAACCAGATAACCCAAAAAACAACTGCCGGACCAATTCTCAGGTAGCCATTTGTATGCTTTTTTCCCACAAACAAAATAACAATTTTCTACTTTAGTACTGATGCGGGTTAACTCTGAATGAAACATTTTCTTGTCGATGACAGACAACTGTTTATGCAATTCAGGATTTTTCTGCACATCTTTTATGGTTGTTCTCATTAATTGCAAATATGAATCATAATTTGTGCTACAACTAGTACTTTTATCTTTAGCCTTAATATAGCATTTATAAGATACAGTTATGTTACAGTTACTCCAACCAACTTGGAGTGTATCATTTTTATAGAAACAAACAATTCCTCTTTGTGTAATAGGCAAATATAATGCAATTTTGTCCTGTGATCTCACAGAACCTGTATCAAAAAGTAAGTTCTCCCAAGTCTCATTTATCTCCAAAGGGACAGCGGACATTAACAGTCCTCCATATGCTGTTGGTATAGCAGTACAAACCCAGCAATTTGAAACGTTCATAGTCTCTACATATACACACTTCATAGCTAGGTATGTGTTAAAGTTTGGATGCCAGTCTATAGAAAGTTCATCACGTTTCATCACTTTCATTTGCGTGGTTATATGCAGGAAAAACCACAGCAAAAGGAAAGTCACCACAATCATAGTCAGTAGATGTATAGTTAGCAAGATGGTTAAACAATATCTCCGGGGTTGGTTTGTATTTTTACTCATTTTGCTCTTGGCCATCCTGCCTTTGTGGTGTATCAGTCACAAAATGTTTATCAAGCTGAAAGTTCTTTACCGGTTTACAATGCGTCAGGTGGACCCAGGACGACCTCTCAGCAATTTTAACTGCAGTAGGTGTCGCCAACAGTACCTGGTATGGACCCTCCCACTTCGGGCTCGTCCAATTTTTCTTCTTCACGACCTTCAGCCAAACCCAGGACCCAGGGGTCAGCACCGCTTCCGGCCTCGTTTGTTCTTTATCTGAAAAAGAGTTCAACTGCAAAACAGTCTTATTTGTTAACAATTTCTTCATGTGACTAGCTAATGAGCTGTCGGCCTCCAGTTCTGCAGGCATGAGAGCTTTCCATTGTGGCACATAATATGCCCTTCCAAATATCACTTCAAAGGGGGTCAAGCTCTTTACATTTGGAACTGTTCTCATGCTCAGCAGTGCTAAAGGCAAGCAGCAAATCCAATTCTTCTGTGTCTCACTCATCAATTTCCTTAACTTATTTTTCAAAATTCCATTGTACCTTTCCACCAGTCCTGCAGACTGTGGGTGGTAAGCACAATGATTCTTCAAGGAGATCCCAAAGAATCTCCCAAGTTGCTGTATTGTCTGGTTGACAAAATGTGTCCCATTATCACTATAGATTCTCTCCGGTATGCCAAATCTAGGAATTATTTCTTTTACTAAGGCCTTTGCCACTGTTGCTGCATCCGGATTTTTAGTTGGAAAAGCTTCTACCCATTTGGAAAACATGTCTATAATCACTAAACAGTATTTTTTCCCTTCACATTTACTCAGTTCTATGAAATCCATACAGATAGTATGGAACGGATATGGTGGTGTAGGAAAACTCCCTTGCTTGGGTTTGAATGCTCCTTGTGCATGATGTTTGTTACAAATATGACATGCTGCACAAAATTTTTGTGTGTAATTCGTAAACCCGTATGTTTGGAATATTCGATTCACTAACTGTACCATCCCCCCTGTTGAGACATGGCTCTGCCCATGGCTCAACAAAGCTGCATATCTAAATAAATTAGACGGCAATATTAGCTTTTTCTCCTTGGGGATGTACAGTCCATTTTCGAGGATTGAACCTCGTTTCTCCCATTTTTGTTTTTCAGCTCTTGTAGTTAATGTCTGCATTGTTTTCAACATTTCTAAATCTAAAATCTCAGAGGGTTGTAATTCCTTATTCAAAAGTAAAGTTTCTGAGTCTGAAGCTGCTTGCTTTGCAGCTGCATCAGCTCGTGCATTACCTTTTGAAATCGAATCCTGTAGTTTTGTATGAGCTACACATTTACAAATAGCTACTTTGGTAGGTAGCTGAATGGAATCTAATAAGTTCAGAATAAGTTGCGCATGATTAATCTGTTTACCAGTAGATGTTATCATTCCTCTATTCTTCCATTGTTGCGCAAAAACATGCACTGTAGAGAAAGCATACTGACTATCAGTATATATGTTCACACATTTGTCTTTCGCTAGAGTGCAGGCCCGTGTCAAAGCTATCAATTCTGCTGCTTGAGCAGACAGGTTATACTGTAATGGTTGGGCTTCTAAAATCCCTGTGTCTGTGACTACTGCATACCCTACTAGATTCTTCCCTGTAGGACCCTTTCTGCATGAACCGTCCACATAAAATGTCACCTCGGCATCATCCAAGGACATATCAGTGAGATCTTGTCTGGGCAAAGTTATTTGCTCAATTTCCTGCAGGCAACTGTGTGGTGTGCCCTCCACAGGAGTCAGAAGTAACGTTGATGGATTTAATGTTGTACAATGTTCAATTACCATATGAGGTTGGCTCAGCAGTATGGTCATACATGAAAGATGTCTAGCAGGAGATAGATATGCTATTTTTTCTTGCAGTAAAATTATCGCAACTGCATGAGGCACTCTCAATGTGAGAGGGTGGAATAATACCACAGAGGCTGAAGCCTGTACTGCCATTGCAGCTGCGACTACTGCTTGTACACAGTGAGGCAATGATCGCACCACTGGGTCTAGCTGTGAGGAATAGTAAGCTATGGGGCGTTGTTTACTCCCATGCTGTTGCGTCAGAACTGACGTCATGTATCCCTGTTTACAATCTACGGTTTGAAAAAATCTTTTGTGGTAATTCAGAAGTCCTAAAACTAATGATGAAGCTATCAATTGTTTTAGTCTGCAGAAAGCTGTTTTTGCTTCAGGTGTCCATTGTAATACATCTTGTGCTGCCATTGGTGTTTTATATATTAAATCAGCCAATGGAGCAGATTCTAAAGCATAGTTCGATATCCAACTTCGACAAAAATTAGTCGTTCCCAAGAAGGACATCATTTCCTTCTTGGTTGTTGGTTTAGGTGCCTGTAAAATTGCTGTTTTTCTATCTTCGTCTAGTACTCTACCTTCCTTGGATATTACATATCCTAGGTATCTAACCTGTTTTCTCCAAAGTTGTAACTTACTTTTGTTTACTTTGTGTCCTTGTGCTGCTAAAAATTTCAATAATGCTATTGTATCATCCCTGCATTGCTGCTGGGTGGGGGCTGCTAGCAAGATGTCATCTACATAAAGTAGAATCTGACTGCCCCCGGTGGAGTAAATCCTGCCAGGTTGCTAGCCATTTCTTGTGCAAATATCGTTGGACTTTCACAATATCCCTGCGGTAGCCGAGTATAGGTATATCTTTTACCTTGAAATGTAAATGCAAACCAATACTGGCTATCAGGATGTATAAGTATTGAAAAGAAAGCATTGCTTATATCTACCACAGTAAAATATTTTTGTTGTGGCTTCAAATCGTTTAATAAAGTGTGCGGATCTGGCACCGTAGGTGCTCTGGGTATTATTGCATTGTTTACGGCTTGTAAATCCTGTACCATCCGCCACTCCCCATTTGCTTTTTTAACAGGAAATAGAGGGGTATTACATGGTGAATCTAGAGATTCTACCAGTACTCCTTCCTTGAGTAATGCAGATATTATAGGCTTAATTCCCTGCTCTGCATCCTTCCTCAAGGGGTATTGTCTTTTTTGTGGTCTAAATGCTGATTTTGGTGTAATGGTTACTGGACCTGCTGTGCGAATAAGTCCTACATCTGATTTTCCTGTTGACCAAAGAATGCTTGGTATATCGCACAAGGCTTTTTCTTCTTCTTCTAATAAGAATGCTAATAGCTGTCTTCACTATGTTGTAAGTGTACAGCTGGACGTGTCTGTGTGAGCCAATTCAATTTCTGTTTCTGTACTCCCTGTTCTGACAATTCTAAATCAGTTTGCTTTTCCCATTTTGTTACTTTTTCTCCTAAATCTGCCCACCTCACAGCTTTGTTTTTTGTCAAGCTGACATGTGGAAGTCTATTGGATTTGTACAACTTCATGAATTCCTGAGGTAATGAACAGCTTACTACACTGTTTCCCTCAGTATCCCAATATAAAGTTCGTAACACTAATCTGTTAGCAGGATTTTTTAACAATTCTTGCTCATATTCCTTATCCGGTCCTGGCATACTACAGTAGTATAGAGTACAATGTAACAAATGCTGTTGATCAGTGTCAAGGGAGGGGACCTTACTGATGGCTACGTTCATCAGTTCCTCGGTTACTGCCCCTGGACCAGTCGTAACTAGATCCTGGCTGTACCAGTAAAAGGCTTCACCCTCAGATCGCACCACAAAAGTATCCATTTGTCTTTGTGCTTCCATACCCTGTATAGTAGGAACTACTGCTATGCCAAATATCTGCATAAGGTCTCTTCCCAGTAAGTTTACTGGACATTTTGCAGAAACTACAATCTTACTTCTATGAGTCATACCTGAAACTGGGTCAGTTATTGCTATATCATGGGAGAGTGGCTCCCTATATAGCTGTCCATTTGCTGCTTTCACTAGTATATAGTCAGGTGATTCAGAATGCTCTGGTAACTTTGAAGGGTGCATCAAAGTTCGAGACGCTCCTGAGTCACACAAGAATTTCACTTCCCTCCCTTCCACCAGAAGTGTAACTTCCGGTTTTGTGTCTGCCAAATAGAGCTCTAAGCTCAATAATGCTAAGTCTAAAACTTCACCTTCTTGATCCTCTTTATTTGCTTGCACTTCCTCTGTTCCTTCCACTACATTTACATTTGTCTTTTGTTTGTTAACCTTTCCTGATAATTTTTGATTGTCATCACTATCATATAGTCAGTCCTCATCATCTTTATTTTTATCTTCTGTAGTCGCTTTTTTATTTGGCCTGGAATCCCTTGATAAATGTCCTTTTTTGCCGCACTTAAAGCACTCACCTTTCTTTTTTCTCTCTTCAAAATCCTCAGACTTTTTGTCAGATTGTTTATTACCCTGGGTATTTTTCCTACCCTTTTTACCTCCCTGCACAACGAAGACTTCTGCGCCATCTTCTGCTGTGAAGACCTGTGTCTTCTTTTTCTTTTTACTATTAAAGTGTCTTTCAGCATATCTAGCATATTCAAGTAAAGCTTGTAGCCTACTTGTTTGGTGATCTATCATATGCTTTCTAATAAAGCTACTGATAGGGGCAATGCAACCTTTCAAAAATGCATTTTTCAGTTGCTGTTCATATGAACTATCATTTGTCTGACTTTCAGGAATGGCCATACCACTATGGTTATTGAAACATTCCAATAATCTGCCATAGTACCCATCTACAGTTTCATTGTCTTGTTGTATGCATTGATTAATGCAAGTCCAATCTGCTCTAGGTTTCCATTTCTCAGAGATTCGGTCTGTGAGACCTTTCACTCTGGTGTCTAATTCTGCGTCACTATGTAGGAGTGGCTTAAGTTGTGCGTCACGAGCGTTCCAGGTGCCACAAATCATGTGCCAGTCTGGACCTATAATTTGTCTAACTACTTTTTCTACTTCTTCCCCATTTAAATGGTAACTTAGTCTCATACCTTGCAAATCTTGTATAAACTTTTTATGATTGATTTTTGGGTGAGGGATTCCTTCTGTAGCTTTCCGAATGTCTTCTGGTGTCCATGGTCTATGCACCAGGAGAGTTGGGTCCTGCCCTTCCTGTCCTGCCTGAGGGTTTGGTACCTCGATTAATGGACAGATTTCTTCACTTTCTTCTAATGAGTCTCTTCCTATTTGATATAAATCTGTATCCCTAAGTGTCTTACGTGTCCGGGACCTAGTTTCAATGGGTTCTCTAATAAACGGCTTTAATGCCCCTGCAACTTCAGGATAACGTGGAGGTGGACTAGCCTGTCCTCCTGCTTCATATCCTAAAAAGGGTATTGGAGGGGGCGGAGGGGGAGGGGCTGTTGCTATTACTGTATTATTATCCTCTTTGTCTAAAAATAATGCTTTTGTATTCTTAAGTTTCTGTTCCCTTCGGTTCACTTCCTCAATCCACCTGTGTGCCTGAGGAATGCCTAATTGTCGTTGTTTTTTTGCCTGACCTTCTGCGTCAGATTTAAGCTGTTTTAAAAGTTTAACTAACGAAATTTTATTTAATTTACCGTCAAATTCGTATTTATTAACCCATTTTGTATAATACCTTATATTATCTGCTCGTTGTAACTGCATGTATTTTGTGTCATCAGTTAGGGGCGGATCTCGTGTCTTTTTAGTGCACTGATTTCCCATATCAAAAGAAAACTGTTACGTAACCCTTTTTCTTACCACGTGGTATCCTGATTTCTTACACAGTTTATCTAGAATAACTGCCTACCTTATTCTGTTTCCCTGATCTATGACAAAATACACAGTAATTTCTTATGTCCCTGATCTGTACAACAAATCTATGACAATAACATTTACTGTAACCTAGTCCCTGATCTAAAACAGAAAAAAGGCAAAATCTTCCTACCTGAGCCTCTTGGGTCCACTAGTTCGAGTCCGCTCTTCGGCCACAGATCAGAAAAGTGGCCAGCCTCTCAAGACGACAATTCAGTCGGAGGACTTTGTGCTTCAAGAAGAACCGTTTTGGTAGCTTCTCCTGCGCAGTATTCGACCACCAGTACACTTCTGATCTGTAGCTGTCGAGGGCTTCCGGTCAAAGAATGGACCAAACTGTTAAATAAAAATAAATTAGGACAACACAAAAGGCTCAGATGCAAAAGCTTTACTAGTGTACACCAGGAGGCAAAAAAACATACAGTACAAGTATAGAATTCTGTCTAACATGATACAGGAGGTAAACTTCTTTAGATACACTATACATTCAAGCTGTGCCCACCTTACTGATGTGGTCAGTCACAGGGCACCTACATCACTATAGTCTACAATAGTCTATTCATAAGAAAGTGCTGAGGTTATACTTTTTAAAAGTTTTCCCATGAGAATAATACAGCCTTGCAAAGCACCTGGTCAGTTATAATGTCTTTCTGTAAATGTTATTCTTTCAAGGTTTCAGTCCTGCTCGAATACAATAGTCAGTTCAGTTCTTAATGTGCTTCTTTGTTCTTCTCGCAACATTAATTTTAGCAGCTGTGCTGATAATATTCACAAGGCCAACTATCTCAGAGGAAGGAAGAAAAGATTCAATGCCTTATACATTCATTTTCCTGACCCAGCAGATAATCGTTAGTGAAAAACATAAGCTTGCTGAGCTGGCTACTGCCAGGGTCAGAGTTCAATCACACTGCAACTCCAAAGCTTCAAGCAATTGCATGTAAGATCATTCTTACTGCCATATTGTAAAATAGAATAAAATGCATTACATACTATTTGCTTTTAAACTAGCACTTCATATATGTTTAAGTACACATTTTCTAACAATATTCTATCTATCTACATCTGTCTATGTATTCCTACATCTCTCTCTCTATGTATGTATACATATATGCAAATTATATATATATATATATATATATATATATATATATATATATATATATATATACATACATACATACATTCATACATATTCTGACATACAAACGTATCCATATGATAGACAGGTATATCAACATGTTTGTCTACCATACAGTATACACACACTAACATACTGCTAAACATACATAACTGTGAAACCTACTTTGTACATTGCACTACAACCTACTGTCAACCTACATTGATATGTGCACATAGATGCTCTCACATACAAATGTATGTACAGCCTTCACTGATAGTTGCTGTATGTCCCCTGCCCTTTGCACATCTTCATATACATATGGATACAGACCAATGACACATATGGAGGGTTCACAATATGTAGACCTTTATAGTATTACTTTACATTACCTGTGTTTGTCACAGCTGCTTGTGTTGCTGTCTGGTTTTCTGTCCTGCTGCTCCACTTTCCAGTTGTCAGCTCTCAGGTGGCTGTTGCTGAACAGTTTTGTTTGTGTCTGCTTAAGTTCAATTTTCTCTGTCTCTGTCTCTCTCTCTCTCTCTCTGTCTGTCTGTCTCTCACGTCCTCCTCAGGGTGCAATGAAAGTATTGCATGTGTGGACTGGGAGTACAGCATACTTTTGTAGGTATCTGCATATGTCCATGTGATGGCCTCTGCACCAATTGTTAGCCAGCATTTGCTAATTGCATACAGCCAGTTGTGTACTGATTGCAGTTCTCACTGTGATTTCAGAACAGTACTATAAAAGGGTATGTGAAATAGGCATAGCCCTTTCAGATTTTAAGGGCAGGGACCATGCTGGTATGCTGTGGACAATGTTCTGTGAGTGTAAAGGTTGGTATCTCTCTCATATTTCCAGATGTGTTGTAGATTAACATTCCTGCATTCATTTCTCCAGTTTCCTGTACTAACTGTGTATGTACACTGACACCTACAACTACTACTACTGTTAATGTGTGTGTGTGCTTTCCTTGCACTTTTGCTTGCACTTTGTTGCTAAGGCTTCAATATTTGCCCTTTACAGTCACTACTTGTATGCCTGCTAGGTGTCCTGACTGTAGTGTTCTGCTGTGGCTTTCCTATTTTCCATGTACATTCACACCTTGGAATGCTTGCTATATCTGCTAGGGTGTTACAGCATGCAGTGTGGTCTGGCCATGGTGTGGGCCTTGACATCTATTAGGGTATTTGAGTATGCTGCTGAGCAGGCCCGAGAGACTCTCAGGTGCATCTGTTATCTGCCTCATGGAATGGTACATATCAGTGGGGTACACCCATTAAATTGCCTGGTATGCTGCAGTTGTGAGTGTGGGTTAGTATGAGCATATGTATTACTACACTTTTTCTGCCATGCAAGTGGTGCATACTTTCATGACTCCATAGTTACCATTGCATGTGTTGTTACACCTTTCTGCCTACTGTTTGTACATTTCACATGGAGTCTGTGGGGCATCCCTGTAACTCATTCACTGTTGCTATGTCTAGGCTCTTAACTATTCAAATATGGTGGTGTCAGACCTCTCATATGTACAAATATTTGCAGGTTGTCCACATTTCTGCCTCATATTTTGGTCAGTATCTCATGCACAGCTTTTTATGGCAAATCACTCTGGGCTCAAGTCAGAATATAGTGACAAATATTCAAGTTTCAGACTTCATACCCTTCCCCACATCCCACAAAATGCAGAACCTGTTACTCTCTGAGCTGAGTTGTTGTAACATTATTTGTAATGTGTCCCTGGTTTTGGCCCTTTGCTCCACATATTTTATTACTTGGCCCGGATGTGTTCCTGTAAGAAGTTATGGGGTATGGGCAGTGGTTATCCTGCTGTGAGTTTGTGTGTGGCTTGCAAGGTGCTACAGTGACATTATTACCTACTAGCTACCAACTAGCATGGCTGTTTCTGTTCACACACTACTATTATGGAAATCCACTAGTTTTGACAGTAATTCTAAATGACATGCTTTGTGTACTACACATCCTATATTCCCTTTACATTCATTCCTACTATTACATTATATATTTATTTTAGCACAATGTTCTTGTATAACAGTCATGGCTTAGTGGTAAGTCATGCAGACTACTGTTTCCAAAGTCCTGGGTTCGGGACTGACAGTGGGATTTTATTTTGCTTTTGAACTGACTACAGGACCTGTCAATCAGAGTGACTAAGGCACTTTTAAGCAGTTTTAATCGGGTTAGCACTGGTTTGTGCGGAGCTCACGCATGCGCACTGGCGTTTATCTCCACGCACACAAGCGCACACCCGCTTACAACTGCTTAAAAGTGCTTACTCTTGAGCACACCTGCGCTATTTTCTTTGAAAGAAATGAAAATGGGGAGACAGGAAAGTGGTGAAAAAGGGGTCACAAAGAGGGTAAGACAGTAGGGAAACAAGCATGGGTTTTGCAGGAGGGATGTAGGTAAGGCCCATAGCTGCCCATTTCTTCATCAGCAACAGCTGTGCATATGTTTGTAATTTGGTGTGACATTTGATACCTTCCACCCCTGAGAGAGGTGTAAGGACAACAATAATACTAGTTGTACAGCCAATTGTAATTGATAGTTTCCATGTCTGGTAGACATATGTGTGGAATGGGCAGCTATGTATGGGGCGTAATTTTTTTGTGGGTACAGAGTGCCCTTTTTTTTTTTCAGGTGAGAGTGGTATGTCAGGTGAAGGAAGTCGGTATAGCTGGGGAGGTAGGTTGGGTAGGTCAACAGACAAGACAAACAAGACGCATACAGGGGTGGTGTATGACACGTGTGGGGGGTTACACAATTGACGGGGACGGAGGTTTGGATATCCAGAGCCCATGAGCCCACAGATGGCAACAGTGGAACTGATATCCCCACCCATGGGCAGTTGCCACTGTTCCTTCACTGCCCAGGACGGGGCTGTGCTGGGGGCTGTGTAGGCCGGGCAACAGGCATGCCCGTAAGTTGTGCCACCTGTGCCTCAAGCTGGCGTAGGGGCTCAAGAACAGAGTCCCGGATCTCCCTACGCACCACAGTCCGGACGCTACGGAGGCTGAGTGGTGGTTCTCCTCTGGCCACGCTTGCAGAGGGGGGATGGGCCCCATCCCCTGCAGCGCTTCCACCCGCAGGTGGCACAGGGCCACCGGAGGAGGGTCCAGACTGGGCACTAGTGCCAGGTGCACTCGCCAGCTGAGGTGGGAGAGGTGGGTCCGCTGGAACCCACCTTCCCTGTCGTTCTATGTTTTGTATTATGTCATGACAGTTTGGGTTAGTAACATACAATACCATTTGCAATTAGTTGTAACAGCATGCATTAGTATTCCCATTAACCAAACACCCAGATATTCACACCATTGAACAGCAAGCATAACACATGCATAATTTGAACAGCAGTACACAGTCCAACAACATGCAGGGTTGATTGATGGCAACAGGCCATCAGGTTTGCATGTATGAACAGGGCAGATGCATCAACGGACATGCAAATATTTATGACCCATCAGGACAAATGTCCAGTGGTGTTAATTGTGATTGCACATACCAATTTCACGTGGAATGGATTATATGTGGTTACAGGGTGGGGGTGAAGAAAATATTATTAACACCTTCGGATACCAATACATATGCTGTACATTTCTAATAGCTACAGATATATACACACTACTGTTCTAACTACAGTTTCCTATATGATAACTACTTCAATTTGGTGATAGGACTGTTACTGCTACATCAATATACATTTTATTGTTATCCATACACGTTCATATCTGGCTTTGTTCAGCTACATCATCCTGCTACATTTGCTTTATATAGCTATAGACAACTGTGAATGTTTGATATTTCAGACAATCATACTATCTGCATATTGAAGACTGAGAGCAATATATCCAGATTTTGGGATACACATTCCAGCTGCAGCAACACTTTGGACACATTTCGCAGTTTGGTTCTACTTGTCACATTCATTTCATTCTGTACTGACTGCAGGGGTTATTACTACTTTATTGGTGGATTCATAACTCTTTCTCACACCCTCTCACTTGTTTTCATTTTACTATTCAGGATGGTACTTACTTCTAGGCTTTATTGACATGTTTTACCTGTAGTTATTATAATCCTTTCCAGCAGTCTCACTTCTGTCATGTTTCAGTATTTCAACAGGGATATATTTCACACATGTGAGTTGCTCATCTTCTGCAGCTGTACTTTTCAGCCTGCTGCAGGTTGTGCACTATGATATTGCAGGTGGGGCATCTTTATTTCAGACTTTATTTCAGACATTCTCATTTTTTCTGTTTGGATTTCAGACTGCAACACACTTTTGTAATCAAGCAATACTTGCAAACACTTTTACACTGTTACTTGCACATTTTATTACTTAGTGACTACACTGCACTCTTTTGCTTACTGTCATACTTTTATATTTCTTTACAGTTACTGGGAGTGGATTACTGACCTACCTGGTGGCGCAACCACACCAGCCTATCGCCATAGGCTCTGCGGTTCGCAGAACGGACACCTGCAGCTGTAATATAAATGAAGTAATATTGGAATACACATCTCCATAATATCAGCTAATTTAATTTCTTACATACATAATTAAATGTAACTTACTCAGTAGTGGGGCATTGGGCATTTGCCGGGCCTCCTGTATCCAAAGGTTCAATTGGTCCTGCTTGCGTCTCTACAGGTCCGCATGGTGGTGACGGACCTGCTCACCAGTCCTTGGAATCCCTGTGGCACTGGTAAGATCATGAGCCAACCGGTCCCATGCCTCAGCCCTATATGCTCCCCACAGGACCTGGCCCTGCATGAGTTGAGCCTCATGATTGTGAACTAGGAGCCAGACCATGTATCTGGACTCCTCAACGTCCCACCTCTGTGCTCGAAAGCAACTACCCTCACCTACACCTGACATTCTGGCTGCAAGTCAGTTCTACAATCGTTTATGCTGTGTATTCCCGCCTATGAGGCTTATATATGCCGTTTTTCCCGCACTTATCTGTGATTGGCCATTTTGGAATTGTATCCACTTCACAAAACCTGCTTTGTCATGCTCCACTTTCTATTCATTCCTATATATTTGCTATTACTGCATTTCTGAGTACAGCTGTTGTAGCTTAGTTGTTCAGTACCTTGACTATGGTGCATGATATCCTGGGTTCGAACCTGGCCACTGCATTTTATATTTTATGACTGTCTAGACAGGCTAGGGGGTGTATCTGTGTAAAGGCAGTTTTGGTACAGCTTGCTCAACGTTGCCTGTCGGTTAGCTTGTTGGCGCGGTGCGTAGCTCCGCGCAAACGGGGTGCACTGGTTTAAGCCTCATTTGGCTATCAGCATGCATATTACGCTCAGCTCAGCTAGAGTCACACAGTCTCAGTGTGTAAAACCACTGCTCAGCTACGGGCACTCATTTTGCACCTGTTAAACCACTGCTCAGCTACAGGCACTCATTTTGCACCTGATAAACCACTGCTCACCTACGGGCAGATGCACTCACCTTGTTAAACTGTAGCTCAGCTATAGGCACGTCTGGCATTTTTTATTGTTTTGTTACCTCACATTTCTTCAAAATAAATGGACTATTTCATTACATTTTACATAAAATGTGATTTTATATGTGTACATGTTTGTCAGGGACTTGTTTCGTGCTTATTTTGCTAAAAATAAAACTTGGTGTTGTGGGGGCTCGAACCATGAATGCCTGCTCTTCAGCTGACATCTCGACCGCTACGCTATTGCTTCTTGGCTTACTTTGCATATTTAGTTCTTATATGCTTTTCCACTGACTGCTAACTGTAGCTGCGCTATGGGCACGCCCATGCAAACGAGCGCACTCACGGGCAAACATCTTTGCGATTTAAAAAAAAATACATAACATGTTCATTTATATATTTTATGTTCATAGTCTGTGGGGGCATGTGTTGTGTTTATTCACATTTCCATGAACTCTGTCGTGGGTGTTTACTTTGGGCACTTTTACTCTTCTGGGGGCGTGTCTGCTTGCAGGACTCGGCCAACGGACACGCCCTCTACTGTCTTACACGGACCGTGTTAGCCTTAGGTGTGATTCAGCATGCTCTTGTGAATATGCAAAGCATGCTGACATCACTCCATTTAACTGCAGCCTCCGTGTAAGAGTTATAATTCTTACACGGAGGTTCATGAATCCTTGCCTATATGTTTGTAAGTGTACAAAACACAGCCACTACATCACTGAAGGAATTGTTTGTTTGTTCAGTAGCCTTCCAATGATGATACAAGCGGGGATAGCATACTGCTGTTTTGTGATTTTCATGAATATATGTAAATATACATACAATTATTTCACTATATAAACAAATAATAATCTACAAAACTATTTGTATTAGATGGCAAGTATCAGTGGCAACACTGTTGTTGCTGTTGTCTTTCGGCTTTTCCCGGTTAGGGGTCACCACAGCGGAACTCCTGTCCGCTAATGATTGGCAGTAGATTTTGACGAACACTGAGGTGCCAGCTCGATGTTCAACCTTCAACGAAGGCATGCCCATTTACGCATGTCTTTTGAATGCCCACCCAACCGTGGGGAGGGCATGCAGACTCAACACAGAAGGCACTTCCCGCACTCCAGCCGAGAATCGAACGGGAGAACCTCTTGCTGTAAGACAACAAAGCTACCGCTGCACATTCACCACCAGTACTACCATGCAGTATCGGTATAATTCCCCATTTACTGTACTGGTGGATGCTCATGCACACTCATGCACACCCTTGCACACTTTTATACATTTTTATACATTACTAGTTTACTTCATCCACTGTTTGCTGTATTTTTGTGTGGTTTTCCACTAGTTTTCATTGTGCAAACATGTTCTGGGGCTGTAAACATGAAAACTGTCATAACATTTTTTTTTTGCAATGCGCTGACATTTTTTTTTCTGAGCTTTTAATAACTTAGTTTTTTATGCACACTAAGACACATGGATGGATATTTACTAGATATTATTAGACAGGTGTATTTTTATATTTATAGTTTTCTAGTTTGATTATGTTTATGGTTAGATAGCTATGTGTTTTTTTTTTTTTTTATTTTAGTTCTTGTCACAGACATGATGAGGGCTTTATTGCACTGGTTAGCCAAAAGCGATTTTAGTTAAAACTCTTTTTATAGATATGTTATGCTTTTCTTAATACCTGATCTTGGAATGTGGGTTGTAAATAGATGGCTAGTGTTTTCCTTAACTAGGATTTAGTTTGATCTAATCATTAGTAGTGTGTGAGGATGGGTACTTGTTCTAAAATGCAGTTTTACGTCCCTGTTTATATTGTTTGCCATGAACAGGCTGGTTTAAAATTTAAAAATTAAAATTAACTAATTAAAATTAAACAATACATATATTTTCCACACCTACTGCTAAGTATATAAAAGCTGAAATTTTTAACATTGTTAAAATATTTCAGATTTTTTTGTTACTGAGGGTTGCTTGTCTGTGACAAATAAAGCCTTGTTGCTTTTGAAAACTACCTGTCTTTTGTGATTCATGGAAATGATTGTGACTGAGCTCATCAATGACATTTTAAGACCACTAGTCTCTCTGTTTGTTATATTTTCCTCAACACTCGCGGTAGTGAGGTTGGAAATAGACAGATTCCTGTGCTTGTCCATTTTTTAATATTTTGTTCAAAATTACACCATTTGTTCATCTGCAGGTCACACATCTTTTATGAAATTAATACAGTTATGAAAATATAGGTAATACTCATAACTGCTTTATCAAGAGAACATGTATATCTCAGTTGTTTTTACATGACCAATCAAAGGTATGTTTAGGTGTGGTAGGTGTAAATATTGCAAATACATATTAATAGGCCCTTCTTTTAGTATTAATGGTTTTCAGTATTCCATACAGGATATCTATAATTGTGAAAGCCAGGGCATTGTATATTTGGCTCAGTGTAAATTGTGCCCTGTTTTTTATTTAGGTAAAACTGAGCGTCAATTAAAACAACGTATATATGAACACATATACGCTATTTCTAGAAGTAATCTGACTAATGCATTGGCAAGACATGTTAACGAGTTCAATACACACAGTTTTCAGTTTGTGGTCGTGCAAAGTGTTCCTAGGAATCCTAGAGGTGGACCGTGGCATTTAAAACTTGAAGAACAAGAATTGTTATGGCAATTACGTACTAATGCATATGTTTATCCAGGGATCAATGATTCGTGTTCCATCAAATGTTTACTTAGATTGAGAGCTTTGGAACAATAATATTAGTGACAAAACACATATACATATATAAGTCTTACGATACGGAGTATATATTTGTAGATAAAATGTTTTTTATACATTTTTTACACGTTTTTTATATGTACTTGTATTTAGATGCATTGTATTTTAATGTGTATTAAGTTGCTTTATTGATGCGTTGAAACGAAAATATTAGTTTTTTACTAGGTTTTCCAATAATGTAATTTTTATATTATTTTTGTGATGCTATGCTGTTATGCATTGTGTATTTATGAATTTTTAGGTGTTGTTCTTTTATATTATACATTGGGGGCTTAATTAATGTATAGATTGGTTAATGGTTTAATTAGGTAATGATGCTACCTTTCTGGTATTTAATGAAGTTACCTTTGTTATTTCATTTGTCTGAGGAAGTGCACGTATTGAAGGTGCATGAAAGCGCTAACAAATAAACTCTTCATGGAACTAGCATCTTTGAGACTGGTGGATTTTCTCTTTTTCCTTTATTGTTTTTTTACAGTCGTTTTTGTGTTGGTTTATTTCGTTGACATGACCAATTATGTTTTAATGTAATTTTTACCAGCACCAACTGCTTAAATTCAGCCCCCACTTGACAGTTTCACTATTTTTGCATTATTAATGCAAACATGTTTTTTTTCATAATGTTTTGTAAACACTCCTTAATAACTGCAGCTCTGCACATGCATGCCATGCTGGCCATTTCATTGTTCATAGGTTCATAGGTCGGTACTAGGCTATCGGCCTGAGGGCCTATACAAGCCTAGCCATAACAATTCCCTGGCTATTTCTTCCCAGAATATTTAGTTCCCTGGTCCCCTATCTAGCAGGGCGACTGATGTGATCCCTAGGGTGAATTTCCTATCTCCCATCCAATCGTCAAGGTTCCTTTTGAAGAGGGCAAAAGAGGCGCTCAGCTTGACATGTATGGGCAGTCTGTTCCAGAGTATGGAGTCTCTGGGTCAGGAACATATCCCTCCAGCATGTTTTGTTCATTGTGATGACCAGGTTTATATCCCTGGAGCGTGTAGCTCTGAGGGATTGGGATTTCTTTAAGTATAGCATGTCCAACAGCACTGGGTTTGACATGGCTTTGTATCTTAAGCAGAGATCGCCTCTGAGTAGGCAATATGCGGCAGAGTATAGCTGGAAATTTTTAGACGGTCAGCATAGGGCATCTGCTTTAGGCCTGTGCTTCTTTTAGTGAGGTATTTCTGTGGCCTTTCCAGTTGTTGCAGATGCCTTGTGAGGTACATACCAAATGAGACGTTGTACTCTATACTGGGTCTAATGAGGGATGAGTACAGTGGGACAATGACCTCCTTTTTTCTGGATGAAAAGCCCTTAGTGATAAGGTGTGCCACATAGAAGGATTTCCTGATTGTTGTGGCTATGTGGTTATCGAAGGTGAGACCACTGTCCACCTGTGTCCCTTATCACACTTTCGGTGTTTAGTGTACTGCCACTTATGTGGTAATTCATGGGTACATGTTTTTTCCCAAAGGGGATAACTATACATTTCTTGACATGGAGCTTGAGCCAGTGGCTCTGGCACCAAGCATCTGTTTCTGTAAGGCCCTTTTGTAGAATATCCACATCTTTTCAGGGTTTCAGTAATGGCTCCCAGTTTGCAGTCATCTGTGAACTTTGTAAGCCAGAGTCCCTTAGTGTTGGCCTGTACTTCAGAGAAGTAGATGCCAAACAAAAGTGGTCCCAAGACTGAACCCTGAGGTACTCCGCTTGTCACTTGTCTGGAGCTGGATTTTGAGTCGGCTACTTTTACAGTGTGGGTTCTGTCAGTAAGCCAGTTGGCAACCCATTGAGTGACGTAGGGATTAATGCCCAGCTTAGTAAGTTTATCTATGATTCCAGAGTGGGGGATGGTGTTGAAGGCCTTGGGGAGGTCCAGATAGGCTGTGTGGACCACCTTACCCTCATCCAAGGCTCTGGAGACTGATTCAAAGAAGTCAATCAGGTTGAGGAGATAAGATCGGCCCTTTACAAAACCAAACTGGGTGGGGTTCAGTGTTTGAATGTTGCCAATGTCTTTGTTTATAAGTTCCATGATAATGGGTTCCATGGCTTTGCAGATCAGGGTCGTCAGACTGATGGGACGATAGTTCCCGGGTTCCAAGTTGGATCGCCCCTTGTGGAGTGAGATAACTGTAGCTGTGTGCCACTCATTGGGCATGAAGCTTGAGGAGAAGCTATGATTAAACATGACACTTAGATGAGGTGCCAGTACATTTTGTAGTTCATGTAGTACACAGCCCGGGATGTTGTCTAGTCCCATGGATGCTGTATTCTTAGCTTTGGGGTATGCGTTTTTTACCTGTGTGGCCATGATTACCGGAATTTGGCAATCTTTTGGTATTGAGATAGGCCATTTAGGGGGTGAGAGGGGGGTGAAGCTAGCACTGAATTGATCTGCCAGGATATTGGCAATATCCTTGGGATCAGTATATTTAATGCCATTCTGTTGTAGCTCAGAGCAGATCTGAGCATTGTGATTTAGGTTCTTGACATAGCTATATAATGCCTTGTGGTTGTCCTTGGAATCTTTGGCAATTTTATTTTCGTAACTAGCTTTGGATGATTTTATGAGGGTTCTCAGCTTCTTACTGAGGCTGGTAAGGGAGTTTTTTGCATCCTGGGATTTTCCTCTTTTCTGCAACAGTTTCTTCCTTTTGTTGTATAGTTTGTTTATGACAGGGGACCACAAGACTGGGTTCCTTTTTTGGAGGTGACAGTCTTGGTTCTATTTGGAATGGCATAATTCATGCTCGTACAGTGCCTTAGTGTAGGATTCAGCAGTCGAACTTTCAGTTCCCATCTGCATGGGTGTCATGAAGTTTGTCATTTCTGATTTGAGTAGCATGAAGTTGGCTTTGGAGAAGTTTTTTTATGGAGGTTTCCCTACTGGGGGTGGGGGTGAGATGTGGATGTCAAGGGTGATTAGCTTATGGTCAGACCTGACCAACGTGGGGGTGACCACTGTTGTGGAGCATTGATCTCCCATGTTGGTAATGACCAAATCTAGGATATTTGAGCCCCTGGTGGGACTATGGATTAGTTAATCCTAGGCGTTGGAATTTATGAATTCCAAGAACCGTTGGGCAAAGGTGTTGGTACACGAGAAGTTTTCCCAATTAATGGCAGGGTAGTTGAAATCACCCAGTATTAGGGTGTTTGGTTATATCTTAATATTTTCCAGTATGTTTAGAAAGGTGTAGTGAGAATCTTGGGACATGGTGGGGGATCTGTAGCAAGCTACAATTTGGCTTGCAGTCTTAGCTAGTGTTAGTTGCACCTGTAGAATTTCAGATGCATTGTGTTGTGCAACTAGCCTGAGGTGTGAATATCCTTGGTGAATATGGACACTCCTCCACCTTTAGTGCTTCAGTCCTAGTTTGGTGGCTGAAAAGTGTGGTAAGGGTTGTAGCCTGGTATTGCAGGGGTGCTCTCTGGAGCCTTGAACCAGGTCTCAGTTACTGCACAGATATCGATGTTCTCCATTTTTAGGAATGCCTCGAGAGAGTGCATTCTGAGGTTTAGACTTCTAGCATTGAGTAGCATTACCTTCAGATATTGCATGCTTATATCTGTTACGGTGGTGGTTTTGTCCCTTGAGTCTTGCCTAAAAAAGGCACTGTAGGGGTGGCAAGAGCCTTAGCCAACAACCTGAATCCCAGGGGCGACAGGTGCAGACCATCTCTGGCAAAGCATCATGGTTTGTCGATCATGTTGTCCCAGGTAGACAGATACTGGATACCCTTTGAATGACATCAGTCATCATTAACAAATCAACTAAACATAAATATAATCAACAGCCAACTAACCATAAACATAATCAACAGTCAGGAAATCCTTCTATATGGCACACCTCATCACTAAGGGTCATGTCAGTCTCCCTGCTAGACAGGGGTCCAGGGAAGTAAATATTATGGGAAGAAATAGCCAGGGAATTGTTATGGCTAGGCTTGTATAGGCCCTAGGGCCGATAGCCTAGTACCAACTTATGAACCTATGGAGATGCCACCTTGCTGCCTTAGTTTCTGTGTGGACCTTTACCAGGACTTCAGAAATTAGACTTTGAAAACAGTGATGAGTATACTCATTTCTAGATTACAGTGTAGTCTCCTGTAAATATGAGTATACTCTTACAGAATACACAGGAACTCTACTTTCCTGAATATTATACTCTTGCAGAAAACAATGAGTTAAGTTTTCTACAAATCTATAGTTGTCCTTGCCTGTCTTTTTTAACTGGCAAAATTGGAGCATTAGATGGGGCTTCTGGTCAGGACTATTATTCTTGCTGGAGTAAGGCAGAAATGGCAGGTTCAAATCCTTTCTCTTCCTCTGTTGATAAGGGGTACTGAACTACCATTGGTAGAGACTCATAAGCCCTATCTTGTTATCATGGGCAGTTCACAGCTGAGCAGGAACAGACTCAAGTCCCTTAAGATCAGCTATACAAATTGTCTGTCCCAGTCTAAGTACTGCAAAGAGTGTGTCTTCATCTGCACAAATATCAGCTGAATACAGAAACAAAGGGGAAAGTTTATTTGGAATGTCTAAGAAAACTCCGTCTGGAGTTCAGAATACAGTGCATCATAATTTACACAACAAACCTTTACCTAAAAGGTTTAAAGGGGCAGAAATTCCTATAATAAAACCACACTGTTGTTTTAATGAACCTATTTGAACTGGAACAGACTTTGTCTCGGAATAGTCCAAAGGAATCCCAAGGACCACCACACCATAAACAGATTTTCGCATTTGATGAAGTTATCATAGATCTGGTTGATCCTGTATCTATAAGAAAAGGAAAAGTAGAATTGCACAGTGTAATGTTAACAAAGGGACCCCCCTGGTCCACCGGTACTAAAATAAATAGCTGTGTCTCCTCTTCATGGTTGTCCTAATACTCTTGCTGCCACATTGGTGACTGTCAAGTGGTATTCCATTTAGTACGCTCTCTTTCAGCTTGTTGTGGGGCTTGAACATTGGGCTGAGTGGTAGGCTGAAAAGACGGACCTGTTTGTTGAAGAAAAGGAGACTCATTATGCCAGTGTCCATTCTAACCACAGTTAAACCAAGGCTAATTAATACATGCCCAACACAGTTGGGTCTGGTGTAAAGTCGGGGCAGGGGGGGGGGGGTGAAGGTTTTGCTGGCATTGTCCTGCAGCTTGTTGTGAAAGGAATCAAAATCTAGCTCTACCTCACCAATTTCTCTTCCCCACCTACTTTCCCCTGAATCAGTATTGAATTGTTGAAGTTGAACATCCACTGATTTCTTTTGTTGTTGCTTTTCTTCTTAAATTGGGCCATTTCAAACAAACCTTTTTGATCTGATCTTGCACAGGTGGTAATAAGCCTGCTGATAGCCCACTGACTGTCACTCCTTCAGTAATTTCTGGATGCTCTGAAAAAGCCTTAAATGCATTTATCATGTGCTGTAAATATGCATCAGTAGATTTGCTTTTCTTCTATATGATAGCTTTAATTCATGCCCAGATAGGTGTGGGAGGATATGCTGTAGTAATTACCTTTAGTAAATTATCTCCCGCTTATGAATCCCTTGTCTGTGTGTTCTGGAATATTCTTGCCTACAGGTGACTTTTCCCATATTTTTCTAAAAATATCTGGAGGAGCAGAGGCTTTTAAAACTTCCCACAAGTCTTCAGTTGGAGGATTTTGTAACTGTACATGTCCACGTCCTTCCAAAGTATTACTATATTTGGCTGAATATGTTCAAATGGGAGGGAGAGAATCTACAATAGTTTGAAAAGCTATTGCAGTCCACAGGCAAATTACTCTTATAGTAGGATTGGCATCACCATCAAGGGCTACTGCAGGGTTAGGTACCTCCCTGACAGGGTGAATCTTGAGTATCAGATGGTGTGTTTGTGGTGGAGGTGTCATCATCAGAGGGTGACTCGCAAGCTGATGCATCTTTTGAGCTTTGCTTGGGAAGTGGTTTAGACCTGTATTCCTCTTCTTTAATAATTATTTGAAATTGTGTAATTAGCATTTTGAATTTCTTCAAAGTATTTGTCTTAGAGGGGGAGCATCTGTCAGTAAATCATTTTAGATTGTCTATATGTTTTGTCCCACATGCACTTCTGTGTTTTGTGTAGAACTGCCTACTTATGTTTGCTTTATTCACTAACATTTGATCAGGGTTAGAAACGGAGTGTTGGTTTCACTGCTGACAGAATCTATTCTTATAAACATAACCTTTAGGATGGGCAGAAGTACTCAGGGGAAATCATAGAGGGGCACTCTTGGAGATGCTCGCCTACTACTTGCTCTCCTGGGCAGGGACGACTATCTGCTTCATAACAAGTAAATGATCATGGGGCAGCTGATGGAATCAGGGGCCAGTCATCATCAGAAGAATTAGGTTGAGTTATTTTAAAATTTTCTAATTGTTTTAAATGGTTCAGTCCCCAGGTACTGCAAGCTTTATCGTCTGCTCATTTCTATAATGTATTCACTGTTTTGTTAGCTGCCTGCAGCTGTGATTTTAATCTAGCAGAGTTTTATTTTACACTTCCAACTACATATTCCTTTTCCTTGTTTTTAGATTCTTCTTGCCAGTCATTAAAAGCTGACCAACAAGATGCAGGTACTTTGTTTCCTTTTTGGGTGACTTTCTTTTGAAGATTTTCTAAAATAGCTTTATCAAAAGATACAGCCTCAAGGAACTGTGTGCTCAGACCACTTTACCAAGTAATTACAACTGTTTTGTCCACATTTAATAACCATATTTTTGGCTTCAGTTCCAAACTCCAGATCTTTTAATACCAAAAATCACATACATTCATAGGTTCATAGGTAGGTACTAGGCTATTTGCCCTAGGGCCTATATAAGCCTAGCCAAAAAGGTAACCTGGCTTTCGACACCCAAGAAAATTATTTTCCTGTGTCCCTGTTGAGCAGAGCTACAGAAGTGATCCCTGGGGTGAATTCCCTATTTCCCATCCAGTCATCAAGATTTTTCTTGAAGAGTGCTAATGAGGAACTTTGCTTGACATAGATAGGTAGTTTGTTCCAGAGTATGGGAAGTCTCTGGGACAGGAATCTATCTCTCCAGCATGTTCTGTTTATTGTGGTGACAAGGTTTTAGTCCCTAGACCATGCAGCTCTGAGAGACTGATATTTCTTTAAGTGGAGCATGTCCAACAGCTCTGGGTTTGACATAGCTTTGTATGTTAGGCAGAGATCGCCAATGAGTAGGCGATATGTGACGGATTAAACTGGAGGTTTTTGAGACGGTCTGCATAGGGCATCTGTTTGGGGCCAGTAATCCTCTTTGTGAGGTATTTCTGCGGCCTTTCCAGTTTTTGTAGATGTCTTGTGAGGTACATACCAAAAGGGGCACTGTATTTTATAATGGGGTCTAATGAGTGACGAGTAGAGGGGATCAATGACCTTTTTTATCCTGGATGAGAAACCTTTTGTGATGAGGTGTGCCATTGTAGAAGGATTTCCTGACTACTGTGGCAATGTAATTATCAAAGTAGAGACTATTGTCCACCTGTGTCCCAAAGTCTCTCATCACACTTTCAATGTTAAGTAGACTACCACCTATGTGGTAGCTCATGGGTACAGAGTTTTTACCAAAGAGGATGACAATGCACTTTTTGGCATTGAGCTTAAGGCCATGGCTTTGACACCAGGCATTTGTCTCAGTGAGGCCCTTTTGTAGGATGTCCACATCGTTAGGAGTTTTGATTATGGCTCCTAGTTTGCAGCCATCTGCGAACTTCATTAGCCAAAGACCTTCCGTGTTGGCCTGTACTTCAGAAAAGTAGATACCAAACAGGAGAGGACCCGGGACTGAACCCTGTGGTACTCCACTTGTCACTGGTCTGACATCGGATTTGGAGTCTATACTTTCACAGTGTGGGTTCCGTCAATGAGCCAGTTGGCAACCCATCTTGTGACATAGGGATTTATACCAAGTTTAGTGAGTTTATCTATAATTCCAGAGTGAGTGATAGTGTGAAAAGCCTTGGTGAGATCTAGATAGGCTGTGTGAACCACCTTACCCTCGTCTATGGCTTTGGTGACTGCTTCAAAGAAGTCTATCAGGTTTAGGAGACATGATCTGCCTTTTACAAACCCGAATTGGGTGGGGTTCAGAGTTTGGAGATTACCAATGTCTTTGTTTATAAATTCCATGATGATACATTCCATGGCCTTGCAGACCAGGCTCATTAGGCTAATGAGGCAGTAGTTCCTGGGGTCCATGGTGGCTCCCCTTTGTGGAGTGGGATAACCATCACTGTGCACCATTCAGTGGGCACAAAGCCTGAGGTGAGGCTATGACTGAACATGGTGCTTAGGTGGGGTACCAGTTCATTCTGTAGTTCATGTAGAACGCAGCCTGGGATGTTGTCAGGTCCCATGGATGCTGTGTTCTTGGCTTTGGAGAGTGTGGTTTTTACATGTGCAGCTGTGATTACAGGAACTTTGCATTCTTCCAGTATACAGAGGGGCCTTTTAGGAGGTGATGGGGGGGGGTAAAGTTAGCACTGAACCTATCTGCCAGGATGTTGGCAATATCAGTTGGCTCTGTATATTTAGTGCCAGAGCAGATCTGAGTGTTGCCATTGAGATTCTTGACATAGCTACAGAATGCTTTGTGGTTGTCTTTAGAATTAGTGGCAATTTTGTTTTTGTAACTAGCTTTAGAGGATTTTATGAGGGATCTCAGCTTCTTACTGAGGCTGACAAGGGAGTTCCTACAATCATGGGATTTTACTCTTTTTTTTTGGCAACAGTTTCTTTCTTCTGTTGTAGAGTTTGTTTATGACAGGGGACCACCAGATTGGCTTCCTTTTTTTGGAGGATAGCAGCTTGGTTCTGTTAGGGATAGCATGATCCATGCACTTGTGTAAGTGCTTATAAAGTGCATTTGTGTAGGATTCAGCAGTCGTACCTCTATTGTCCATCTGCATGGGTGTCATGAAGTTTGCCACTTCTGTCTTAAGAAGTGTGAAGTTGGCTTTGGAGAAAGTTTTTACGGTGGTTTAACTAATGGGGGGGTGGGGCAGTATGTGGATGTCATGGGTGATTAGCTTGTGGTTGGATCTGACTAATGAGGAAGTGACCTCTGGTGCAGAACACCAGTCACCCATGTTGGTAATGACCAGGTCTAGGATATTGCTGCCCCTGGTGGGGGTGTGGATAAGTTGATCCAAGGCATTGGAATTTATGAATTCCAGAAAACATTGAGCAAAAGAGTTGGTACATGAGCAGTTTTCCCAGTTAATGGTGGGGTAGTTGAAATCGCCCATTATTAGGGTGTTGAGTTGTACCCTAATATTTTCCAGTGTATCAAGAAATGAGGAGTGAGAATCCTGGGGCATGTTGGGGGATCTGTAGCAAGTTACAATTTGGAATGTGGTCTTGCTCAGAGTTAGTTGCACTTAGATAATCTCAGATTCACTATGCTGAGCAACTAGCCTGGAGGTGTGGATATCCTTAATAAATATGGACACACCTCTGCCTTAAGTGTTTTGGTCCAGGTTAGGTGGCTGAAAGGTCTGGTATGAATTATAGCCTGGTAATGCAGGGAGTCTGGAGCCTTGAACTAAGTCTCTGTCATTGCACAGATGTCGATGTTCTCCATTTTAAGGAGTGCCTCAAGTGAATGCATTTTGAGGTTTAGACTTCTAGCATTGAGTAGCATTACCCTAAGATTTTGCTTGCTTGTACCTGTTATGGTGGTGAATTTGTCATTTGAACCTTGCCTAAAAAAGGAACTATAGGGGTGGCAAGAGCCTTAGCCAGTATCCAGAATCCCAAGGGCGACAGGTGCAGGCCATCTCTGGCAAAGCATCGTGGTCTGTCGATCATGTCATCCCAGGCAGATAGATACTGGATCCCCTTAGAATGACACCAGAAGCTTAGCCAATTGTTGAAGTCAATCATTTTGGCCTTGTACTATGGTATCATTCTGGGTGATGGCAGGATGCTACTCAGGGCTAGGGTCATACCTGCCTGTGCTACAAAATTGGAGAGCTCCTCCATGTCTCTTTTCATGTAGTCCAGGGAGGTATGTCTCAGATCATTCACACCAACATGGATAATGACAGAGTCATATTTGTACTTGTTGTGGAGTGACCTGAGTGCATGCGTTATGTGGCAGATCCTGGCACCTAACAGTCAGCTGACAGTAACTTTCTCCTTGTTTAGTGTGGTGAGTGGAACATCAGTGTGCCTGACTATAGAGTCACCTATGGCTAGAGTGTTGAATATGTTGTTATGCCTTATGGGCTGTGGTTGAGTGGCACACTGAGTTTGTGGTCTCTGTGTCATTTGGGTTGTGTTGGGGGGTGGAGGTTGCTTGCGTTTCTGCTTTGGAGGTCTCTGTTGCTTGAGCAGATTTTTATTGAGAGCCTCCACAAATGTAGGTGTGTGTTTTGTGTTGCTATGTGTGTGTTTTGGTGGTGTAGGTTTTGAGGGACTATGTGATGAGTGTGGTGTGGTGCAAGTGTTTACCTTCTCCTCTTGACTGTCTAGTCCAGTCTTGCGTAAGAGAGCTTTGCTTCCAGTTTGGCTATATAAGTGCATCTCTCACAGGTTGTAGTGTTGGATGGTAGGATGAGAGGGTTGTCTGTGTACATTGCTCCATTGCCCCAAGATGCCCACTTTCATCAGGTAGACAGGAGAAAACACCATGAGCTGACCCTTAGACATGCCTGGATAGGTGTTTATTTATTAAGTACTAAAAACTGTTTTCCTGTAAACAAGTGAGGAAAGTTGAGTGCTGTAGAAATTTGTAGCTCATTTAGTGCTTACAACAAGTTCTGAACAAGTGCTGAGCTCAAAGAAACAGATTTGAGTGCTAAAACTAAAAAAACTGACTAGATCTAAGGGAAAATTTGAAGAGCAGACTTTATGGTGCCGGGAATAGTTTAACCCTAGCTAAGCAGTGATGCATAAAGTGTATTTATTTTTAATATAACAGTAGCTAGTGAGCAAACTGATTTAAACAAATTAACCAATTAACCAATAAAAAGCTCAAAACTGAGCCCTGCTCCAGTAGTCTTTGATCAGACAAGTTCTAACTGCACACTCCTGCCACTAGGGTGCAGGGGAACCTTCTCCAAAAAATATGGTTTGGATTAGTGCTCAAGTTATACAAACAAAGCTAAATTCAACAGATCTGAATTTAGTCTATGCTACAGCAAACAAGGTGTACCATTTTCAGAAAGAAACAGTTCAAATAAGCAGGCACAATAAGCCTTTAACCAGAAATTCCCAGCTCAGAAGGGCAGAATCTAGCCTTTCTTCCCACAAGAGTGCAGACCACAAACCTTCTTAATGTAAAATAACTGGCCTGAAGCCCAAGTGCTTAAACCAGAACTAATACACTTATAGAATAACAGACATTGAGGGCCTTCAATCAGCAATTCCCAACTTAGAAGGATGTAGTCTGCCTGTCCTGCCACAACAGTGCAGACCACAAACCTTCTTAATGTAAAACAACTGGTCTAAAGCCCAAGTGCTTAAACCAAAAGGCTTAGAATAGCAGTTACAATTTAATCAGGCTACTACCAAGTAGTAATAAATGCAGCAGAATAAATACAATTGAGTACTTTTAAGAATAGGCAAAAGCAAAATAAAGTGCAATTTTTTTTAGTAAAGTGCAAGGAGAGAGGAAGGAGGAGCAAAAGAAAAATTCAAGGTTAAGAACCTAAGTGGGTTGGCCTTCTCAAATGTTCTCTCTGTATTAAGTTGAGTGAACACCAGATTGGGAGGGGTATCCCAGATCAAATTTATAGTAGGGATGGGCAACTTCAAAGCCACCAACTATATAATAACACTACAAGAATAGGGTGGGAGGAAGGGGAAAAAACAGTTTCAGGACAGATGAGAAACATAAAACAGTGCCAGAAAATATATAAAATAATTCAATCAGGCAAAAAAATAATTCAGTCAGGCAAAATTAAGACAATGCAAAACTCTGAAAGGTTAAAATGCCAAGAAATATACTTATCAATCAACGATATATTTCCAGATTCTTTGAGAGTCACACTTCAGCCAGAACACCAGGAGTTTCCACACCCACTCACACAAATATGTGAGTAAACTTACTCTCATACAAAATATATGTAATAGTGATTAATCCACTCTCAAACTAAAAAATATATGGATTTATAATGAAAACCCATTCTCATACAGAATGTATGTAATATAACCTACTCTCATACAATTTTAACCCACTCTCATAAGGAATGTATGTAATGTACCCCACTCTCATACAATTTTAACCCAGTCTCATACAGTTTAACCTGCTCTCATACCAAAATCACTAAACTACCACAAAAAGCATGTAACAAAAGCTTACCTGTAGTGATTTCAAACACTGCAGAAGGTGAAAAAATATAGCTGTGAGCTGGAACACTAGAAAATGCATCAGAGAGAAAACCTTTCAGACATGGGCCCAAAAGTTGATTTCTGTGTAGCAACTCACAGATGACTCAAAATCCAAGAATTCATGACATCAAACTGTTATGGTGAAAAATAACTTCATACAACACAGTTTGGTAGAGTAGAATAATCTCTTTTATTGTAAAAGAACACATGTACATAGGAGACTAAACAATCAAGATCTTGTCTCCCTGTACAAGGCAACTGTGATTATTTCTATTTTGTAACAGCTTCTGAGCAAACATTTTGTTATCTGTCAGACTATAGCCAATTGGCCAATTAAAGCTAAACACCTCTATGTTATTTTGCTAATTAAAAAATTTGCAGATCTTTTATCTGTGCTTTTCCAAGCTCCAACTTTCCATGTTGGAACAATTCTTGTTGACATTATTCACTTTTACACTAGGAAGTAAAAGATTTCAGCACAGGCCTAAACTGTCAGGATCCATCTTGAAACTATGACTTCAACATCTAAAAACAAAGTATTGTATAAACACCAAACATTTTCCCTTTTCACACTTCTCCCTTCTCAACCAGGTTAGTCCCACTAGGCTAGTAGCTTGTTTTCAGGGGAGACCCAAAGTGATAGTTATACTACTAGGGGAAATTTGCCAGGTCATTAGGGAACTTGCCCTACTCTTTTTTGATAGGTGTCTTGTAATTTTTTCATCTACCTAAGTTACCACCCACTCAGGAAGACAGAGACCTCTGTTTTAAGTTTCATTCAAATGATAATACAGTCAGAAGTGCATTACCCCCCCACCACCACCATGTTCCACTGCAGTGTCAGAAAGCCATCAGCCTGGTGTGGGAATTGAACCAACAGCCT
Source organism: Protopterus annectens (assembly GCF_019279795.1). NCBI lineage: Eukaryota > Metazoa > Chordata > Ceratodontiformes > Protopteridae > Protopterus > Protopterus annectens. Next base: position 452,968,823 of record NC_056730.1, read on the forward strand.
TCTGCACTAAAAGTGCATGTGGTACCTATTACACCACTGACACTAAGGTCAGTCCAACAGCATGTTTTGGAAGAAAAACAAAGTACCCATAGAAAACATAATAATGACATACTAAGCACGCAATCAGTTGTGAGGGACTTGGGCACCCAGGTTGATAGCAACCTCAAGACTTTTGACCACCATGTTGCCTCCATTGTACGGAAGGTTTTCTACATGGCCCACCACATAAGTAAGGGTATTTCATCCAGGAACAAGGAGGTCATAACATCCCTGTACTCCTCTGTTATCAGTCCCATTATCAAGTACAATGCACCCTTTGGCATATACCTTGCCAAGCACATGCAGCAGTTGGAGAGACCACAGAGGTTCCTGACCAGGAAACTCCAGCATCTCAAACACCTATCCTATACAGTTAGACTAAAAGCCCTGTCCCTCTACTCAGTCTTGTACAGAATGCTCAGAGATGAACTGTATCTGTCATACAAGGCCGTCTCAGACTCGGTTTGATGGAATTGCTGCATATCCATAAGTCAAACTCATGCAACCCGCACACAAGGACTCAACCTGGTTTGCGACATTAATAGAACTTGTTGGTGGGATAGATTTGTGTCCCAACGACTCCCCCATCTGTGGAATAGACTTCCTCTCCATGTCAAGCAGAGTACCTCACTAGCCCTTTTTAAGAGGAACCTGGATGACTGGATGGGAAACAGAAAATATACCCCTGGGATCCCACCTGTGTCCCTGCCGGATAGGGACAACAGGTGCTGACTTTGTGGGAACATGTGGGAACATGGGTGAAATACTTGGCTAAGCTTATAAGGGCCTCAGGGCCAATAGCCTAGTATTATCCTATGAACCTATGAACCTATGAACTAGCTTAAACATGAGAAAACATTCAAAATCCATGTAGGCAATGGGGGAGGTCAGAGCTAAAACCTACAGCCTGAACTATAAGCTAGAGATCTTACCTCTGTACTACCATGGTGCCCATAAATACATTGCACCTAAGCAGTCACAATGCTCAACTCCAAACCTGTATGTAGTATATTGAGAAGAATGATATTTGTCTCTTCTGACTACTGGATAATGCATGTTGTCTTATGCATCATATTATAAATTAACAGAAATTGGAATTGTAACCAGTAGACATTTTAAAAAGGCATTGAAATAAAACAGTTACAAAATAATTTGAGTTATTTCTACATTAGGGTGTTTACAGAAACAAAATTAGAATTAGTAGTTCAGCTGTAGTTTTAACAGGCTGAAAAAATAGCAATAGCCAAAGCCTTGCGTTACTGTTTAGATGCTACGGTGACATTCATGAATAAATAGAGGGAGAAACAAACATCTAAGTGAACAGAGAACAATGTGTGTGTGTGTGTGTGTGTGTGTGTGCGCGTGTGCATGTGCGGTTATATATAATATATATATATATGGATTCCATACATTTGGTCGAATTATACTTAGTCGAAAATTATTCCAGGCATTTCACTTGACTGAAAGCTCACTTGACTGAAAGCTCACTTGGTCAAAGTTCATTTGGTCGAAAATGGAATATAGCCCCTGCCCCACTGCAGTGCAACCCTGGAGTGAGAATATTAAATAAGGGGGTGTGGGGGGCGTAGCCCTCACATTATGCCAATAGTTTTTACTAAAGATATATATATTTATATATATGCATTTCTAATGGATATACCTTCTCATAATAGTGAATAAATTAAAAATTATGTGGGGGGCTATGCCCCCCACACCCCCCCCATTATGGAGGGCTGTGCCACCCACACCCCCCTTATTTAATATTCTCACTCCAGGGTTGCACTGCAGTGGGACAGGGGCTATATTCCATTTTCAACCAAATTAACTTCGACCAAGTGAGCTTTCAGTGAAGTGCAATGCCTGGTATCATTTTCGACTATGTGTAATTCGACCAAATGTATGGAATCCATATGTGTGTATATATATATATATATATATATATATATATATATGCACTCATCTTCCAACCCACCAAACATACTCAAAACAACTCTCACTTTAACATCACAGCAAAAGACAACACCACTATATACCCAACTGAACACACCAAATTGCTAGGAGTGGAAATAGACAATAAACTAAAATTTGACATTCACATATCAATGACCGTAAAAAAGGTCCACAAAAAACTAGGAGCATTATACAGAAATAAACAATTTCTCACCAAAGCAGCAAAGATTTCAATAGCAAATTCCCACCTTATCTCCACCCTACTTTATGCCTCTCCGGTATATACCAACCTAAGGCAATGTGATCTAAACAAGCTAGAGACCTGCTACAACAAAATCGCAAAATTCGCCACAGGGGCATCCTACCATAGTCACCACTGTCTCTCACTTGCTGAACTGGGCTGGCTTGAACTCCCTCACCTCCTTCAGTGGTATCAACTCTCACTCACCCACAAACTAGTAAACCATCCACTAAATGTCCCATCCCTGCAGAATCTACTGCAACCCTATCGCACCACCAGACCACTAAGATCCAGCAACAAAAATCACTTGCAGATCACTAAAGCCAATAACTCTGCTGGTGAAGCACTATTCTCTTGCGCCATAGCCAAATTATGGAACTCACTCCCACTCACAATTACCTCCGTACCATCATGCACCAACTTCAAAACTTTATTAAAAGCGCACCTAAAAACATGCTGGCTATGCCCTTGCAACTCCCACTCTAATATCATCCACCCCATCCAACTACTACCTTTCTTTCACCTCCACTAACTACCTTGATGATAGCAAGCTCAGATGCTCATAAGCCTAGTACTTATTATACAGCAGGAACTTCTCATTGTTACATTTGTTAATGCCTGTTATGTACTTCACAGATAAAGATTCTAGTTGTCTACTGATGTACTATGTTCTTCATCTGTAAATATGTTGTAAGTAATTTCTATGTTAAATTGTTAATCACTATGTAATCCAATGTAACTACTGTCTGTTTATTTTACTGTGGAGCTTTTCTCCCCGGGCCTCCGCTGAAAATGGACCCACGTCCAGTCAGACACTCCCGGTCAACAAATTTAAATAAATAAAATAAATATATATATATATATATATATATATATATATATATATATATATATATAGTGGCTATAAAAAGTGTACTCACCCCTGTTAAAATACCAGGTTGTTGTGATATAAAAAAAATGAGACCACAATAAATCATTTCAAAACTTTTCCCACCTTTAATGTGACCTATAACCTATACAATTCAACTGAAAAACAAACAAATCTGTAAGGGGGAAAATATATATATAAAAAAAAAAAAAACATACAATAAACTGGTTGCAAAGTGTGCACAACCTGAAACCAATACTTTGTTGAAGCACCCTTTGATTTAATTTCAGCATTCAGTCTTCTTGGGTACACGCCTGCCATCAATTAAAGAGACTCTGATTAACCCCAAATAAAGTTCAGCTGTCCTAGCAGGATTTTTCTGACATTTACTCAGTTGCCTGCTACAGCAAAAGCCATGGCTCGCAGAGAGCTTACAAAGCATCAAAGGGATCTAATTGTTGAAAGGTATCAGTCAGGAAAAGGATACAAAAAAATTTCCAAAGCATTGGATACATCATGGAGCACAGTGAAGACAGTCATCAAAAAGTGGAGAAAATATGGGACAACAGTTACATTGCAAAAAACTGGACGTCCCTCCAAAATTGATTAAAAGGCAAGATGAAAACTGTTCAGGGAGGCTGTCAAAAGACCTACAGCAACACTGAAGGAGCTGCAGGAATTTCTGGCAAGTACTGGTTGTGTACTACATTTCACAACAATCTCCCGTATTCACCTGGAACTGGGGCTTTAGTCAAGGTGGAGGAAATTATGAACAGTTCCAAATACCAGTCACTTTTGGCCCCAAACTTCAGGCGTCTGCTAGAAAGCTGAAGATGAAGAGGAATTTCACCTTTCACCACAACAATGACCCCAAGCATACATCCAAATCAACAAAAGAATGGGTTCATCAGAAGAAAATTAAAGTATTGGGATGGCCCAGCTAGAGCCCAGACCTAAATTCAATAGATAATCTGTGAGGTGACCTGGAGAGGGCTGTGCACAAGAGATTCCCTTGCAATCTGACAGATTTGGAGTGCTTTTGCAAGGAAGAGTGGGCAGATATTGCCACGTGAAGATGTGCCATGCTGATAAGACTCCTACCCAAGAAGACTGAATGTTGTAATTAAATCACAAGGTGCTTCAACAAAGTATTAGTTTAAGGGTGTTCACACTTATGCAACCAGCTTATTGCACGTTTTTTATTTTTTATATTTTCCCCTAACAGAGTTGTTTGTTTTTCAATTGAATTGTACAGATTATAGTTCATATTAAAGGTGGGAAAAGGGCAATGTTAAGGCCTTGCAAATGCAAGAAGTAAACTAGCCACACACTGTGATCAATGGTTATTCCACAAAATGATAGCCACAGTCAAATAAGATTTATGTATTTGCTTATCTTTGATTACCAAGATGCTTGACTGGATACTGGATAAGTTTAATTTTCAGCTGTGGTCTGCACATTAAAGCTCCACAAACTACAACATGTATCACAGTAAATAAAGATAGCACAGGACACACATACTACAGGATAAACAAGAGTGAACATAAATTAACTTGTAAGTCAATGTTTCATGCAGATGTATATAATAAGACTGTACAGCCCAGAGACTATCTATGAAATATATTGCTGTGAGGAAATGTGAGTGCAACTTATAGCCCTGAAATCTACTCATTTAAGAACAGCACGTGTATCATGTAATAAGTGGTACGTATAATGTATAAATGAATAATAAAACACATTAACAAAATCAAAACTAATTACCTTAACCTAATCTGGTCTGTTCATGGTATCTTTGGAGAAAGTGAATTATTTCTACTCTTTTGATAACCATATGTAAGGAAACTCATTATAAACATGCTGCCTTAAGATGTCTCCTGGAAATGTATTTGTTTATTTATTTCAGTTTGATGACCGGGGAAGTCCACTGGGCCAAGAAGAGTCCGTTTTCAGTGGAGGCCCGAAAAGCTTCAAGGACAGTTACAAACATACATAAAGTTACATACATAAGTAAAATATTCAGTTTACAAACATATTTGACGTTATATAGTTATATACAACAAGCTGTGAATACAGTAAAAATGCATGTGAGGTATACTACAGTTGTTCAAAGAAATACAGAATATTATTAAATGTAAGAAAATAAAAAAACAATAATAGGTGATTGTTGTCAGTTTTGTTTAGACAGTGTTAGGATGATTTTCTGGTGCAGGAAGGTAACACTGGTAACCAATATGAAGCAGAAGAACAGTGCAGTGTTAGTTAGAGGAGTATAATAATAGAACAAAGTTATATTATGAGAAGAAGGAAGGCTCTGACAGGAACTAGGGAGAAGGTTATGTTAGAGAGTGGGTTGGGCAAATCCATTTGGAGGAAAGGTATGAGAACAAGAGACATTTGAAGCTGGTGAGGTTTGGAATATTGTGAAGGGAGGCAGGAAGGGAGTTCAACAGTTTGGATATGAAGTATGATAGCAGGAGGTAGCCTGGGGGTTGTGAGGGTCTGTAGATTTGAAGGAGATTTTGGTTTTCAGGTCTGAGTGAACAGTTAGGAATGTAAGGGGCTAATGCAGTAGAGAGAGAGAGAGAGAGAGGGGCAGCTAGAAGGCTTGAAGATGAGCTTGTGGGCAGTTGTGAGTCTAAGGAAGTTTAGGTGACTAGGTAGCTTGAGACATTGCAGAGTGTAGAGAGAGTGGCAGTGGTGGGATACGTTTTTGGAACTGGTGGCAAATTTACATATTTTATTGTAGCAGCATTCTAGTTTGGATTGTAGGCCAAGTTGGAGGTTGGTTAGGAGAGGTGCACCATATAGGAGAGAAGGAAGAAGGTAAGTTGAGGCTGGGGTATTTCTGGTTGTGGGTGTAAGGCAGCAGTAGTGTCTGTATAGAAGCCCGAGTTTTTGGTGTGTTTTTTTGATGGTGGATTGGATATGGGTGTCGAATTTTAGGTGGTTGTCAATGATGACATCAAGGACTTTAGTGATTGATACAATTTCGAGGAGGACTTTATTCCGGCTAAGTATGGAGAAGGAGTTTTTGTTGTCAGGGGAGTTTCTAGAAGGGGAAAATATCATTAGTTTAGTTTTATTTGTGTTTAGGGCCAGGTGATTGTTCTGCATCCAAGTTTCTGTTTTAGAGAAAGCCGATTGGGTTTTTACAAGTAGGTCAGAGGGGGACTCTGCTGAGCAGATGATTGTTGAATCATCTACATACTGGATTACTGTGGACTCAGGGATGGAAAGGTGATAGTTATTAATAAATATGTTGAAGAGTAAAGAGCCAAGAAGAGAACCTTGGGGCACACCGATGGGGGTGTGTAGGAAGACAGATGGTTGAAGAGTTCTACTGTACGGTTTGTTGTCATTCAGAGAGGTAGTTGGTGAACCAGACTATGGTGGAAGGTGAGAGGTTAAGGGAGGAGAGTTGAGAAAGTAGCAAGGGGTGTGAAACGGTATCACCTTGGATAGGTCAAGGAACATGGTTGAAACAAATTTGCCAGAGTCACGTGCAAGGTTAATGGTTTCGAGAAAGGAAAGGAAGGCAGTCATGGTACTACAGCCAGGGTGGAAGCCATGTTGAGTGGGGGTGAGAAGGTTATTATGTATTAGGTATGGGTTGAGAATGGATACATTTATCTAGAATTTTGCAGAGAGGGGAAAGGATGGCAATAGGTCTGAAATTAGTGGTGTCAGTGTTTCTACCTCCCTTGTGGAGTGGGATGATGTATGCATGTCACCAGATAGAATGAACATAGGATTCTTTGATGGATCTGTTGATTAAAATGGAAATGGCAAAGGCAATGCTTTCAGCAGATATTTTGAAGAAGGAAGATGGGAGAAAAAGAAAAGAAAATGGGAAAAGAAGAAAGAAGGAATATGCAGAAAGTGAAAGAAGAAGAAGAAAAGGTATGGAGGGGATAGAGCAAAAGATGATAAAGTATGAAGACCTTTCGAGATGCAGAGATGATAAACAAGCTGAACCAGCTGAAAGGATTAAGATAGTCTGTCACTACAATGTAAGAATGATTAGATGAGAACCATGTTATATGCTGCACTTAACATATACAAATTAGAATTTAGATATGAAGGAGAAGTAGCATTCCAAACTCAGGCTATTGAAATACAGAGCAGTTATTCCCCAAAATAAATTTGGCCCCTTTGTGTTTTAATGAGGGACTCATTCAGAGCTGTGAACCTATGAATTGTAACAGGTCTTTTAAAGAGTTAGCAAAATAATGCCTGTCGTAACTGTAAACATTTAAATGCAAAGCTAAATAGGGTGAGCTCAGCTTCCCTGAGAAGTTAGGTTAGCCTATATGCTTTAGGAGCCTGCAGTGCTGAGTGCGCTGCAGGGCCTGCTGCAAATTTTTAAGCTTTGTGTTAGCCTGCAAGGCACATTTTTGTGCAGGAGGGATACAAAGAAAAGTCTAGACAGGACAGAGTTTGCAGTCTTGTAGCAAGTGCATTCAAGGAAGCAGAATATACCCTTAATTGTAAAATAATTTATGTAGATTGGTCTCACCTGTTTATATCAGTAAGAATCTGACTTTTGAAATGTAGTAAACATTCCAACTGTAGTCCTACATGGTACTCATAAATTCAATAGAAGTTTTGCAGAGACAAAACATACAGTGTGTCCATTTTAGAGTCTTAGAACATTTTACTACAGAAAAGCATCCATTTTGTGGTGTTAAGACAACCTGAACATTGCTTAGTAAGTTGCTTCATCCCAACCGCTCTAAAATGGCAAAGCATGAGTAACAGCAGCTTTATTAAATACATACATCACTAACTATAATAAATAGAACTGACAAAATCTGGCAATTAAAAGGTAAACTGTCAAGCTTAATTCCAAAACGTCCTGCACAAAATTAAAACATGCCCTGCAGTATTGATAATATTTGAGTGGTCTCCATAAATAGGCACAAAGCCATAAAAGTATATAATTAAGTAAGAGTGCTACAACGTAACCAAAAGAGCATCAGTTAGATGTTGAAAGGTGAATGTGTGGAAGCAGAAGCATCCCCACCAGGATGCTGGCACAGCCAACTCAGCGCTTACAGAATAAAGGATCTTTAAGGTAGATAGGATCCTGTTCACATAGGGTTCAAACTGATCTTACCAGCATGGGGTAGCCAGAGCAGATTCTACAGGTATTGACTTAATATGATTATTAAGATGGCCGATAAGCACCTGCCTGAATACTGCACTTGCTGAAGGTAAGGAAGGCTGAAATCATACAGCCCAGTGTATGCAGTGCGGCACTAGTTAAGTGATGACTAGATCAGTTCATGTGTTACTGTCTTCCAGGTCTAATCACAGTATTAGATGTTTTATTCTGGAGATGTGTGAAAGCACAAGGATTAGCATACTATCCAGCACCTGATCCATTTGTCTCAAAATGTCATCCAAGAAACACACAACACTGAACACCCATACAATGAATTGTATCCGATACTACAGACAAAGCAGGCTCAATAAGGGAATCCGGAGACTGTGAGAGATGTTTCTCAAACTGCAAAACTGAGAGACCCCAATACTGGTTCACCTATTCAAGGGGAGCCCAAGGATGAAATTAATCAGATGGTGATCAGACCATGAAACTGGCTATATCCCCAGCTCAGACATGACTACATCAAGTGAAAAAATCAAGTCTTGTTAGGAATGACAAATAACATGGGTGGCAGAGGAAAACTGAGCAAAAACAAAACCCTTCGTAATTTGAAGGAATTCTATGGGGATTCACTTGGCTTATCACCAACCCAGTCATTAAACACCTATGTATTGGTCTTTATCAAGTGCTTTATAGAATGGAAAAGATGCTTAATAATTACAGACTGATAAGTGAGATGCCAATGCCTCCTTTACTCTGTCCTGATGGGTAGCTGTATGTAGTGGAAGGAAGAGTATGGTCAAGCATGGGAATATAATTAGCTAGGATGGACAGGTTCATAGATATATAGGTTCATAGATTAGTACTAGGCCAACTGCCCTTGCGAGCCATTTTAAGCCTAGCCAATTATCTCCTGTGAGATTCAAACCCTGTACTTTGTGTTTGTAAGGCAAACACCTTAACCATTAGGCCACCCTCCCAACCCTCAACAGGAAAAATAATTTGTGGTCAAAAGATGCAAGCTGAATGACTGAGAATGTTTTGTGGACAATTAAATGGGTATTAACTAACAGATTAAAATGATGAGTCTAGATAACATTAGGTGTCTGACGGAATCTTACATGAGGACATTAAAGGACACTAACTTATTAGTTAGAAGGCAATATAAGATGAATAGTGGAGAAAGAAGAGTTTTTTTGCGGGTGAACTTAAACAGGGAATACAGCTCACATTATATTAGGGCAATATAGCAAGTAAAGTTTGCCTGTTTTGCTGGTTCAGTGTATGTATATGATGAAGATAGGAATGAATCAGGTAAGACAAATATTAAAAGAGATAGGACTAATGGGGTGCATGCATAAAGAATTAAGAGTCACTTCGTAGTGAAGGCTCTGAACAGAGCCATTCCTTTGATACTATGCTTTTTTTGGATTTAGTCAGTGAACGTGAAAAAAAGTATACTGGCATGGATCCTTGGAATATGGGAACTAATGATGCTGATGGGTGTTTTGCTCAACTAGATAAATTAATGGCCAAAGAAAGTGCTTTACCCGGTTACTGGAGAAGTACATTAGTTTAAATATCACTCCCCGTGGTCTCCGTGTAGATAAACTGCCAGCAGCACCTTTCATTGATGAAGAATCTGACTTGCTTGATGAATGGAAGCAAGTCTCCCTTTCCTGCACTTTGGGTTGGCTTCGCATTTTGGTAAAGCGAAACCAAAGATCTCACGAAAAGCTTAAAAGTGAGATCTTACTTTTGCAGGATGAATTAGTGGCTGAAACCAACTACAGAACCCAAATCTTGCGTATTAATGAAAAAATTCACAAATTAGAAACTGAAATAGTATTAAGAAAGCGTAATAAACTTGTTCGCGATCTCAGGGACTATGAGACCGGTATTTTGTTTACGTGGCAGCGTGATTCGGGACGTAGCAGGTCAAGGGGCAGGAACCAGAACAGCTACTCTAAACGAAGAGGCTTGTCGACATCTTCAGCTTCTTCTACTGAAAGAAATACAACTAGAAATGTGTCCTTCGCTAAAACTGTGGCTAATGATCGAGTTACTGATAGGGAAGTTTCTGTTGGAGCTTCAAATGCAACTTCCGTGAACACTGACTTTCAAAGTGGCGATTCAGATAAGGGGAGAAATGGTAGAAATGGAAGAAAGGGACGCAACCGTTTCAAATGAAGGTTCGCATACTAATGTGACTGCACCTAACCCTGTGAATCAAGATGTGCAAGTGTATAATTGTATTAATTTGTCTTGTTTAAATTTAAACAATGATATGCTTAAAGTGTTATATAAGGGGAGCAAATTTGTTCCAACTATTTTTCCCTCTTTAGCTGATATCTATTTAGAAATTAAGGCTTTTGTTAGGAAATTATTGCTTAGAGTTCATTTTCATAGAGTCTCAGAGCAAATTTTGTTACATAGTAATATGAACGAAAGTTCTATGGAACAGTGTAATGATTTTGAACTTGATGATAGCTTGTTGAATTTATCTATTTACAATTATGAATGTGATGATTTGGACTTTGGTTCTGATGCACTAAATGACATTGAAAGTAATTCAGACACTGGTTTTGTGACTGGTTATGGTAGATTAGTGATGCCTCAATTTAAAAATATTAATAATAAATTTACACCCCATATATCAGTGCCTGCTATCTCTATTTTTCAAAAGGTTCTTTTTAGGGAAATAGAGACTGCTTATAGGGATTTTGTTAAAGAAAAAAAGCTATTTAATTTAAGTAAAGAAGAATGGTTGGCCTTGAAACAGTTAAAGATGCTTAAAAATGGCTACATCTTTAAATGTGCTGATAAAGGTGGAAATTGGGTTATTATGGACAAAAGAGAATATTGTAGAATGATTAACAAATTATTGTTGAATCATCTTGAGTATCAGAAGCTAGAAAGTGACCCCATTAAATCTTATAATGATGAACTTTTATTTTTGTTGGGAAAAGGTGAACGTTTAGGATTTTTTACACAAGCTGACATTAATAAAATGTATATAAAAATCCCACTACACCCATCTTATATGCCTTACCTAAAATCCATAAGAACCTAGTAGAACCCCCTGGGAGACCAATAGTATCAGGGGTAGGTTCTTTTTTGGAAAATGTTAATATTTTTCTGGATTTTCAACTTAAGGCACATTTGAATAGAGTGGCTGCTCATATTTCTAACACACAAGATTTAATTAATGAGGTTGTTAAAATTCCATGGAATCATGAATACTATTGGGTGACCATTGATGTCAAGTCCTTATATACGAATATAGAGACTAAATGGGGACTTGAATCAATACTTAATATGTTAGGTGAAGGACCTAGAACTAGCTTTTTGATTAGTTTATTGGAATTCTGTTTAACCCATAGTTATTTTCTGTTTAACAAAGAATACTTTTTGCAGGTGAGGGGCACTGCAATGGGTGCAGCTTATGCACCATCTTATGCTGTGATTTATATGGATTCCTTTGAAAAAAAGTTCATCTATTCAACTGATTTTTTCAAAAATAATGTGGTTTTGTACAAACGTTTTATTGATGATTTGATTTTTATATGCAAAGGGGATATGTTTGATGTTTTTGAGTTTTTTGAAACCTTGAATAATAATGAACAAAATTTGACTTTTTCTTATGAGGTTAATAGAAATAAAATTGATTTTCTTGATATAACTTTATTTGAAAGAGAAAATAAAATAGAATTTAGACCTTATAGGAAACATACATCAGTAAATATGTTTCTGCATGCAACTAGCATGCATCCTCCACATTTATTAAAAGCATTACCACATGGGGAGTTCAAGAGAATCCATGACCATACCAGCAGAGATGTTGAAGTGGAAAATGAACTCAGTAAAGTATTTTTGAGATTATTAGACAGAGGATATAATCATAACCATTTGTTGAGATGTTGGGACAGTATTACTGGAAAAGGTTTTATGCCTCATAATTTAGGGGGTAATGTTAATAAGCCTGTGAGAATAGATGAATTCACTAAAAATGCTGAGAAGATATTTTTTGTAACTAAATTCATAAACTTCTCAAATAAACTTGCATCATTAGTTAAAAATTTTTGGTATCTAATAAGTGATGATGAATCCATAGGTCATTTATTTCCACACTTTGTAACTTTTTCCCATAAGAGGGGAAAAAATCTTGAAGAAATATTCAACAACAATCTGTTATATTTGGAGAGACCTATTTCTGTCAAAGTAGGCACTTTTGTTTGTGGCTCCTGTAGTATTTGTGACAAGGTTATTAATGTGAAATCTATAAACAAAGTAAACCATACTTCTAAACATTATTTCAATTGTAAATCAACTAGTGTTGTATACATATTGGGATGCTCTTGTGTTAATACTTGGTATATAGGACAAACCAAGAGGATGGTGAGAATAAGAATATTGGAACACTTAAAAGATATAAGGAATTCCAATGAATCTAGTCCAGTTGCCAAACATTTTATTGATAAACATGGGGGCTGCCCTGATGCTTTAAGATTCAGTGTTTTGGGGAAACCTTTTGTTCAAAGGGGAGATAATATAGTAAGTAAATTATTAGAGTTGGAAACTAGAATGATAATAAAATTTAATACTTTAAAACCTAATGGTTTAAATCAGGAATTGGGTATTTAAATTACCTTCAGCATCAGTATTTGATAATATTCATATATTCATTTATTTATTTATTTATATTTATTTTTATTTTCATTTTTATTTTCATTATATTATTTATTTGTATATATATCATATTTATATTTATATATTTATATTATACAAAAAAGCATATGGATGAAAATACATACACAAAGTGAATGAAGTTTAAAAATGTTTGTTCTAAGGTCACTTTAATTAATGCTCATTCCTTTATTAAATTGAAACTTTAATTGATTTATTAATTAATTGTTTCTAATCAAATGGTATAAAAATGCATTGCCATGATGGATTAAAATGTGATCCTTGAAGGCGAATAGCCGAGGTACCAGATCGTTGGTGTAATAAAGGAGTTACTGGTGAAGTACTGGCTGTTTGGTGTGTATTTCTACATATTTTGACTTTCTGTGTTTTTAGATAACATTAGGTGTCTGACGGAATCTTAGATGAGGACATTAAAGGACACTAACTTATTAGTTAGAAGGCAATATAAGATGAATAGTGGAGAAAGAAGAGTTTTTTTGGGGGTGAACTTAAACAGGGCATACAGCTCACATTATATTAGGGCAATATAGCAAGTAAAGTTTGTCTGTTTTGCTGGTTCAGTGTATGTATATGATGAAGATAGGAATGAATCAGGTAAGACAAATATTAAAAGAGATAGGACTAATGGGGTGCATGCATAAAGAATTAAGAGTTATGATATCCAACTTTTGTTTGCTTGCAGAAGAAGTACAACTTGCATGTAATAAAGGTTAATAATATGTTATGGAAAATGGATGAAAACATGATGGATATTTTTAAAATGAAAATGATGACTATACTTCTCTGGGAACAGTACTACACTGCTGGAGCATGAGGGAAGCTGTAATGGAATATAAATATATCTATTAGCAAATATATTTAATTTTGATGTCAAGGTTATGAAAACTGTATATATTCATACACAAGTTACGTTGTTTATATAATAACAAAAAAGTTTGTTTTTGACAAAAAAGTCCTGTATATTAAGACATCATTGGTAACAAGGCAGTGTGTTAATGACAAAATCAGTGAATTCCTGTATAGCAGACCCCAGGTAACCATCTGGAGGCTAAACAAGGAGAAATCTCCAGTTTGCTACTGCCTCGAGGATGTAGTCATAGCAGCTGGTAATCCCCTCTATCAGGTTGAATCGTGTCCAGCAATTATCTAAAATAGATGGCGACACTTTGCCTGATATTATTAACTTTATCAGTGACACTAATTACTAAAATGCCACCTGAAATAACAGTGATGAGATGAGGACTAATATTTTTATCTACACACGTTTCAGTGATTAACATCAGGTCAACATCCTGCAATGAGCCCTTGATAAATGTTGGCTTTTTGTAGATCAGCCTGGTACTGCAGAATGGAGCATGCATTGAGAACTTTGGAAAGTCCATCAATAATCCTTTTTTGGCTCACTATTTACCAAAAATGTAATTTTGAAAACAGTGAGCCAAAAATCTATAAAAATAGAAAGAAGCCTTTTTTGCTGGTGGTTCCCCCCACCTAAAGTATACATACCGACTGCACTGTCACACCACAGTAGAGCAAAGAGGGGAAAAAACATAAAGAGCACTGCCAGCTCACACATTACACTACACTGCAGTGAAACTCACCATGATGTAAAAATAGATTACCAAAAAATCAGCGATGACTCATGGGATAGCCCTTTGGAAAGCAGGTCCTATTAACCGGTCAAGAATAAGCATCCGACTCTCTGGAAAGCCCACAAAGACTATTGTTGTCTGCTTCATTGAGGTCTCTTCCCAGGCTGGTGATTGGTAACTTTAACTGGGGTCCTTTGTCCCCCAACTCATTGGACAGGAAATCAGATTTTATTTCCTCTGCTTGATGACACTGACTACACCAGGTCACCAGCAGCATAAGGTTAAACTATAGGGTAAGACAAGAAGAGCACCCCCGCATTACCAGGCTATAATTCATACCACACCTTTCGGCCACCAAACCCGGACCGAAAGACTAAAGGTGGAGTTGTGTTCATATTCATTAAGGATACCCACACCTCCAAGCTAGTTGTTCATCATAATGCATCCGAGATTATCCAAGTTCAACTAACTCTGGGCAAAACCGCAATCCAGATTGTAGCTTTCTACAGACCCCCCACCATGCCCCAGGATTCCCATTCCTCTCTTCTTGATACACTGAAAAATATTAAGGTACAACCCAACACCCTAATAATGGGTGATTTCAACTACCCCACCATTAACTGGAAAAACTACTCATGTACCAACTCTTTTGCTCAATATTTTCTGGAAATCATCAATTCCAACGCCTTGGATCAACTTATCCACACCCCCACCAGGGGCAGCAGTATCCTAGACCTGGTCATCACCAACATGGACGACCCATGTTCCACACCAGAGGTCAGCTCCTCGTTGGTCAGATCTGACCACAAGCTAATCACCCTAGACACCCACATCCTGCTCCCACCCCCATTAGGAAAACAGCCGTAAAAAAATTCTCCAAGGCCAACTTCTCACTTCTTAAGACAGAAGTGGCAAACTTCACGACACCCATGCAGATGGACAATAGAGGTACAGCTGCTGAATCCTGCACAAATGCACTTTATAAGCACTTACACGAGTGCATGGATCGTGCTATCCCTAACAGAACCAAGATGCTATCCACCAAAAAAAGGAAGCCAATCTGGTGGTCTTCTGCCATAAACAAACTACAACAGAAGAAAGAAACTGTTGCAAAAAAGAGTAAAATCCCATGATTGTAGGAACTCCCTGGTCAGCCTTAGTAAGAAGCTGAGATCCCTCATAAAATCCTCCAAAGCTAGTTATGAAAACAAAATCGCCACTGATTCTAAAGACATCCACAAAGCATTCTATAGATATGTCAAGAATCTCAATGGCAGCACTCAGATCTGCTCTGAGTTACAGCACAATGACAATAAATATACAGAACCAACTGATATTGCCAACATCCTGGCAGATAGGTTCAGTGCTAACTTTACCCCCTTCTCACCCCCTAAAGGGCCCATCTTTATACCGGACGAATGCAAAGTTCCTGTAATCATGGCTGCATAGGTAAAAACCTCACTCTCCAAAGCCAAGAACACAGCATCCATGGGACCTGACAATATCCCAGACTGCCTTCTACACGAACTATAGAATGAACTGGCACCCTACCTAAGTACCATGTTCAATTATATCCTCACCTCTGGCTTTGTGCACATTGAATGGCACACCGCGATGGTTATCCCACTTCACAAGGGGGGGGGCCACAACAGACCCTGCGAACTACTGCCCCATTAGCCTGATGAGCCTGGTCTACAAGGCCATGGAACGTATCATTATGGAACTCATAAAGACATTGGAGATCTCCAAACTCTGGACCCTACACAGTTCAGGTTTGTAAAAGGCAGATCATGTCTCCTAAACCTGATAGACTTCTTTGAAGCAGTCAACAAAGCCGTAGATGAGGGTAAGGTGGATCACACAGCCTATCTAGATCTCGCCAAGGCATTCAACACCATTCCCCACTCTGGAATTATAGATAAACTCACTAAACTAGGTATAAATCCATATGTCACAAGATGGGTTGCCAACTGGCTTACTGACAGAACCCACACTGTGAAAGTAGCAGACTCCAAATCAGACTTCAGACCAGTGACAAGTGGAGTACCACAGGGTTCAGTCCTGGGTCCTCTCCTGTTTGGTATATACTTATCTGAAGTACAGGCTAACACAGAAGGTCTTTGGCTAATGAAGTCCGCAGATGACTGCAAACTAAAAACCATAATCAAAATTCCTAACGATGTGGACATCCTACAAAAGGGCCTCAATGAGACAGATGCCTGGTGTCAAAGCCATGGCCTCAAGCTCAATGCCAAAAAGTGCATTGTCATCCCTTTTTGTAAAAACTCTATACCCATGAACTACCACATAGGCGATAGTCTACCTAACACCAAAAGTGTGATAAGAGACCTTGGGACACAGGTGAACCGTAGTCTCTCCTTTGATAATCACATCGCCACAGTAGTCAGGAACTCCTTCTATGTGACACAACTCATCACAAAAGGTTTTTCATTCAGGAAAAAAGAGGTCGTTGTTCCCCTCTACTCATCACTCATTAGACCCATTATAGAGTACAATGCCCCTTTTGGTATGTATCTCACAAGACATCTACAACAACTGGAAAGGCTGAAGAAATACCTCACAAAGAGGATTACCTGCCTCAAACAGATGCCCTACGCAGACCATCTCAAAAAACTCCAGCTTTACTCCATTGCATATTGCCTACTCAGAGACAATCTCTGCCTAACATACAAAGCTATGTCAAACCCAGAGCTGTTGGACATGCTCCATTTAAAGAAATCCTAATCCCTCTGAGCTACACACTCTAGGGACCTAAACCTTGTCACTACAATAAACAGAACATGGTGGAGGGATAGATTCCTGTCCCAGAGACTTTCCATACTCTGGAACAAACAACCTATCTATATCAAGCAAAGCTCCTCATTAGCACTCTTCAAGAAAAATCTTGATGACTGGATGGGAAATAGGAGATTCCCCCCGGGAATCACTTCTGTGGCTCTGCTCAACAGAGGCACAGGAAAATAATTTTCTTGGGTTGCAAAAGCCAGGGTACCATTTTGGCTAGGCTTATATAGGCCCTAGGGCCAATAGCCTCATACCTACCTATGAACCTGGGAACCTATAAGCAGTAGACCCATAACAAGTGGCATACCCCAGGGTCCGGTCTTGGGACTTCTGTTATTTGGGATATACTTTCCTGAGGTGCAGACCAAAGCCAATGGGCTATAGCTGACCAGGTTTGCAGATGACTGCAAGGTGGGCGCTGTCATCAATTCCCCTAGTATTGTGGGCATCCTCCAAGAGGGTCTCACCCAAACAAATGACTGGTGCCAGAAACATGGCATCATACTGAATACCAAAAAAAGTATCATCATCCTCTTTGGGGAGAGTGACATCCCCACAAATTATCACATTAATAACAACATCCTAAGCATGCAATCAGTCATGAGGGTTTAGGCACCCAGGTGGATCGCAACCTGACTTTTGACCACCATGTTGCTTTCATTGTATGGAAAGCGTTCTACATGGCTCACCTCAAAAGTAAAGGTATCTCATTCAGGGACAAGGAGGTCATAACATTCCTGTATTCTTCCCTTATAAGGCCAGTTATTGAGTACAATGCCCCATTTGGCATGTTCCTCACAAAGCACATGCAGCAACTGGAAAGACCACAGAGGTTCCTCACCAGGAGAATCCACGGCCTCAAAAATCTACCTTACACAGATAGACTAAAAGCTGTATCCCTCTACTCAGTTTCATACAAACTCTCAGAGGTGACCTCTGTCTGGCATTCAAGGTGATCTTGGACCCAGCCTTGATGGGGCTACTGTATATCCGCAAGTCAAGCTCCACTTGAGTAACCCACACACATGGCTTCAACATGGTCTGTGACATCAATAGGACTTGTAGGCAGGACAGATTTGTGTCCCAGAGAACCCCACATCTGTGGAATAGATTCCCTCTCCATGTCATGCAGAGTACCTCTTTACCCCTTTTTAAGTGCACCCTGGATAACTGGATGGAAAACAGAAAATACATCCCTGGGATTTCACCCGTGTCCCTGCTGGACAGGGGCATCAGGTGATGACTTGTCTAAACATGGGCCAAACTCTTGGCTAGGCTTATAAGGTCCTCAAGACCAATAACCTAGTAACTTCCTATGATCCTATGAACTTACAAATTGGTCAGGCAAGACAAACATCTCATCGGAGAGTCAGTAATAGTAATGGATATGCTAAAAACTCAGTAATGCTACTAATTCACCACTATGCACTAGCTAGTGTTGCTGTTCCAGCTATTACTAAAGCAATTTTCTGCAACTAAATTAAAAGGGATAAAAAAAATATTCACTTTATTTAAAGTTTACAAATGTACCATGACTACAGTTTTGAACTCCCACTGTCTGATCATTAATTCTATCACTGTTCAACATTATAAATACAAATAAGTAAAAAGACTGAAAGTTTTTCTGTTGCCTTTAAATACTCAGATAGCACCAAAGCTACAGTTGCAGCAGTGAATCTCTTTCCTTAGTCACTGCTTCTATTACTGTTGTTATGCCAGGCAACTACCTGAAAATAAATAAAAAATAATAATTTTTATTTTTAATTTTATTTAAACTACAGCAAAATAACTTTCATAGTTTTGAACTCACATTGCATACAGCAACTATTAAGGCAGATGTTACTTATCAAGCAACTGTCTTTCAAATAAACATAAACAAAATAAAAAAAATAAATTCACTGCTTTTTAAAACTTTGTAACTAATCTGGATATGCATTGCTGTACTAAGTGCAGAAATCATGGCACAGCTATTCCAACTAGAGCAGCAAATAAAACTCAAGCAATTTCAGTAAGAAAGCAACGTAATACTCCTGGCTACTTATCTCTGAGGTACTGTAGCATAAGTAGTTATTAAATAACATTCCCTAGTATATTTTGGAGCAAACAATCAGTTAAATGCAATGTACTTTCTCTGTTTAATACTAAGTTTATATTATCATTAACTGAGGTGGGGGAGAGGGCAGAGGAATCAAAGATTCCCCTGCACAGCTTGGCTAAAGTAACCTGCAAAACAAGTGTGTGTCCACCTCAAATGTGGATTCACAGATTGAAAGAGAGCCCTTCTACCAGACATACCTGAAACTATAAATTCAAAGGGACTTAAATGTGGATTCCCAGACTGAAAGAGAGCCCTTCTGCCAGACATACCTGAAACTACAGATTCAAAGGGATGAAAATGAGTTTCAGTACAGTGCTATCCATATTCAGGGTGCAACACTGTCCTCAGGTAAATTAACAGGGAATATATAGTGATAGTGTGAAACATGTAAACCAAGGGAGCAATTTCCTTCTCCTAGCCAAGATGTTATTGTTTAGGAGGCATTTGTCACCTTGGAATAAGGGGAAGTACTAAAGACATATAAATCAAAGGCAGTAATAAAATGCTCACTGATTACACCCTGAGGTGTTTATGACCTGAACCACACAAAAAGTGGCCAGAAGACTCAAACCATGTACTATAGCACTTCCAGCATTCACTTTAGGTTTTAGTAAACCCTTAAGGTTTTAGCAGACTACTATTGTTAACAGTAAACCCGCGGTGGTGGTGCTGCGGTAGCGCTGTCACCTCACAGTAAGACGCTGTACGGTTCGATTCTCAGCTAGAGCGTCTTCTGCGTGGAGACATGCGTGAATGGGTATACCTTTGTTGAAGGTTGTGCATCAGGGCTGGTAACTCGGCACGTAAAAATCAACTACCAATCATTAGCGGACCGGAGTTCCGCTGTGATGTATTCCAAAATTGTCAGTGGACCATATTGAAGAAGGACACACTGAGACAACCGTATTCTTATTGTCTGACCCCATGTCCTCATGCACAGATGCATTTTATAACACAGTCTGAATTCATTTTATGGAAAACCAGTTCTGGGAACATTTGGAATACTATTTCCATGAGCCACATTCTCCTATTTCTATTTCAAATGTATAATTGCACTTTATAGGAATAAAACACCATTCTGAGACACTGTATTTGAAGTGGGTGAATGTAGATTTACTGAAACAATAATCTGAATATTTCATAGCAAAAATTCATATGCTGAAGTGGCCTTCTAAACCCATGTAAATGTTTTAACTCTGCCACTGGCTCATGTCTTTCTATAATGTTGTCAGTCTCACTTAACTTGGCATTATTATCTGCTTCAAATAGTCAAGTTCACTTGCATCACCCACCCTGTGAAGATTCAACATCACATTTCATAACTGTTTGTATATTCATTTCCTGAGGATGGTTCATGGTTGCCATTTTCATTTGATATGGTTCTGAGTTAATCACTATCCTTTCTCTAAATAATTTAAAGCAGTAATACCCTATCATTTTATTTTAGCTTCTACTTGAATGTATTGAAAATGTTCTAATCATTTGTACATTCTATTGATCTATCAATCTATCTGCCTGCCTGTCTATCTATCTTATATAGTTTTGTTTATTTAACGGAGGGGGGTGCTGATAAAAACTGACCTATTTCAGGCCCAGTCTGAGTTACGCGCAGCTATCAATAATTAAGTACAATCTGATAGTGAATAATATATGAGAGTACCATAAAGGTTCATTACTTCCATAAATAGCAGCAATGGCAGCAGTATGTTGAAAGAAAACCCACTAAAGGAATATAAAAAGGTTTATAAGGAATATGAATGCAGTATATATATATATATATATATATATATATAGGCATTTAACTAGAGTGTGCAAAGCAGAGTTTTTGGCTGTGATTAATTCAGTGGGGAGGCTGCATGTTCTCCCTAGCTCAGTGTGGGTTGTGTTCTCATGCTTTGATTTCTTCTCCCAAAACCTCAGCTGTGTAGCATAAACCTCTGGCCACGTGTACTTTACTTTTATTACACAGCACGTTGGTATCCTCTTTGGATGGGCAGGAAGGCAGACATTATTCCCAGATATGATTTATATATCCTTGCAAGCGTTTGTCTTCTTAGTTTATATGGGAACTATTGTTTTGTAAGCTTTGAAATTAAGCTTTAGAGACAACTTATTTTTTCCTTGCAAGAAAAAATAAGATTTACTTTTTTTCTCTAGGATTCCTGTGACTTCTGGGAGCCTAGTTCCCCCATACCTCAGGCTTAATTCATTTACTTCCTCCAAGCATACTACAGTGGACTCTTGGCCACTTAGGGTGCATTAAAAGTATGGGAGAGAAGCTAGAGAGTAAGGCAAAGTGTGAAAAGGTGTGAGAGGTTCAGTGAAAACTCCCCCCCCTGTCCCCACCAAATATTCCCTAAAGCATCTCTAACACCTGCCCTCCACCTAGTATCTCCAAGGAGCATGTTGTAAACACTCTCTCCAAAGCCAAAAACACAGCCTCTATGGGACCTGATAATATCCCAGGCTGTGCTCTAGATGGATTACAACAGGAACTAACTCCACCACTGGGTATGCTTTTTAACCACTGATTTTGTACCTCCTGAATGGAAAACAGCAACCGTCATCCCGTTACATAAAGGAGGCACCTCCACAGACCTTGAGAACTATAGACCCATAAGCCTAACAAGCCTAATCTACAAGGCTATGGGAAGAATAATCGGGGACCTTATAAACAAAAATATAGGACCTGACACAGTTTGGCTTTGTTAAAGGAAGATCCTGCCTCTTTAACTTAGTGGACTTCTTTGAGACAGTCACCAAAGCCCTGGATGAAGGCAGATCCATGCATACAGCCTACTGAGACCTGGCCAAGACCTTTGACAATATTCCCTACTCAGGCATCATTAATAAATTCACCCAGCTGGAGATCAACCAATACACTGTCAGGTGGTTTTCAAATTGGCTCACCGATACAATGCACACAGTCAAAATAGGTGACTGTACCCCCACCAGCAGATCCTTAACCAGTTGTGTTCCACAGGGATCTGTGCTGGGGCCACAATTGTTTGGAATCTACTTCTCAGATGTACAGGCTAAAACAAAAGGCCTGTGGCTGACAAAGTTTTGCTGATGATTGCAAACTGGGTGCAGTCATTGGGTCCCCAAACAATGTCAACATCCTACAAGAGGGACTTACACAACACAGGCAAATGACTCATGCCAAAGTCATGAGCTAAAACTCAATGCAAAAAAATGCATTATCATCCCTTCGGCAAGGGTGACATCCCTACAGATTATCACATTAATAACAATACCCTAAGCATGGAATCAGTGGTGAGAGATTTGGGCACAAAGATTGACAGCAACCTTTCCTTTGACCTCCACATCTCCACAGTGGTAAGAAATTCTTACATCACCCACCTCATAAGTAAGGGCATTGCATCTAGAACAAAAGAGGTTATAACCCCCCTGTACTCCTCACTCATCAGGCCAATAATAGAGTACAATGCTACCTTGGTATGTACCTTACCAGGTACCTACAGCCACTGGAAAGAAATCAGAGGTTCCTTACAAAGAAAATTCAGGGTCTTCAGCATATGTCATACGTTGGCAGACTGAAATCTCTGTCACTATACTCCGTGTCTTACAGACTACTCAGAGGTGACCTCTGCCTTGTATATAAAGCAATCTGAGATCCTGTTCTAATGGAAATGCTGTACATTCAGAAATCAAATTGTATAAGATGCACTTTCTCTAGAGAACTCGACCTAGTATGTAACATCAACAGGACTTGCTGGAGAGACAGATATGTCTCACAGAGGCTACCTCTCCTCTGGAACAAACTTCCAGTTCAGGTGAAGCAGAGCCCCTCAGTGACCTTATTTAAACATAATTTGTTGATTGGATGGGAAACCACAAATTCACCCCAGAAGTTTCACCCATGTCCCTCTTGGACAGGGGCAGTAGTTGTTGACTTAGTTCCACGTAATACTTTGAAATTCTTGGGAACAGGTTATACTTGGCTAGGCTTGTAAGGGCCCTAGGGCCATTAGCCTAGTAACCTCCTATTATCCTATGCTGTATATAGTCAATAAACTGACAATAATGCATTAGGCAGTTGTCAATGGAAATAAATGACCCCTATCTGTTGTTTAATAACAGGCAATGGTCATTGATTTGTCATAAAAGAGTCCCACCACACTGCAATTAGGCCACCCATTCAGTTGCTTCCTGCTGCCCCCCTCCTTGCTTTGAAGTTACCAGCCATCACTGTAAGACATATATATGTGTTCAAATGTTTCAACAGGTTTTCCTTTATTCTTTGAAAAATGAACAATGTAGAGCTCATCCCAAATTGCAGTCTACTGTGTACTTACAAACGTGTGTACATATTAATGGCTACACATTTCTTTGAATCATCATCAAGAAATACTTGTTGATAAGCAGTCTTTTTTCTGCTAAGTTATCTTCCAGTGAGTCATGCATCACTGATTTTTCAACACCAAGAAGTATAACTAGAAAAACGCACACACAAAAAAACTTTCTATCCCATGTAGGGACTTCCCCCGCCTGCCATCCTAACTCCACAGTCACACTCAGAGGAGTAAAAAGGAATTACACAAAAGCTCATATCAGAATACCTCAATGAAGTGCAGGATTCCCAAAATCAATTTGCAAGAACAGAATCTTACCACTTGTCCAGGCCATTAACTTGTCCATCCTTGGAAACACATATTTCAGTAGCAATTTGATTTAGATTTAACTTGTAGTCCCTACACACAGACTGAACTGCCTCTGTTCACCACTGAAACAACAGCTATTCTCCATTCACTGGGCTTCAGTTTACTGATAACACTGCCTTTTTCCAATCTTCCTAACACTTTCTCCTCCATTTCATCACAAATGGCAAGAACAATTCTTACAGAACTTTGAAGAACCATTTTGATTCACCATAACAGCAATTTTCACTCCATAGAATCCCTCTATGCCCTTAAAAAGCTTCAGCATGCATTCTCAGCACGTTCCCAATAGACTTTAACTCAACATGACACAGTTTGGCTCCCACCCTTTATGCATGTCCAGTTTAACATAGACCTTCCTTTACAAAGACTAATGTTAGCTCATGCCTTTTGTTTTTCATACAATATTACAGTGATAATCTAGCCCAGTAGTGACAAACTCTCTACAGTACAGACATTAAACTTAACTATTGTGGTTTGCAATAATTTATTTGGAAACACTGAATGCAGCAGTTTCTCTGGAAACATTTTCAGCTGCTACCACTGTATCAACCCCATTTCGTTTTTAGTATTATTTACCAGACAATAGCTTAACTCTGCCTCTGTCATTTATTACTGAAAACACTGTCAACTCTACTTTACTGAGCTACTTTTACAGAAACTCACCGCTGCCACAGTTTGAATATACTACACCCAAAGCCATCCCCGTGCCAACACAGGCTGCTGCTTCCCTCTGGAAGAGCACACCTCAGCAGTATGCTACAGACTACCTCCATATGTTATTTTTGGGAGCTGTAAATGGACTTCTGACTGTTATTGTTATTTTTGGATAAACTATAGAGAGTTTCATTGATTTTGGTTGACATTTAACTGTTACTATTTTAATCTTAGCATTGGTTTAAATGTATAGTGTTATTCTGTTCTTATGAAGCTGTACATGTTAATCTATGTTATAAGAGGACGTTTCTCCTGGTTGATGTATAGTCTTGTGTTCTTATCTTAGATTTCATGGATGAAAATTTTTTTATACTGTTGTTCATTTGTCATATTTTTGTAATTGTTAATGTTTGTTATATGTGGAGATTTTCTCTCCAGGCCTCCACTGAAAAAGGACTTTTGTCTAGTCATACTTTCCTGGTAAACAAATGTAAAATAAAATAAATAATAAAATAAATTTTATTTTGCCACATAGAAATCCATGATATCTTTTAAATAACGCTTTCTGTACTGCCCTTTTATCTTTGTTTTCTGGCCCCTTCTATCCCCTGCAACCATTCTGCTCACATCCCTCTTGATCCATTAATTTTCCCCTGCTTCCTAGCATCTGTGGACAATAAGAAATGGAATTAAGAGTCAGGGATCATGGACCGTCGTCCTATGGGAAATCATGAGATTGTCTGTTTGCTGCTAAACTCTCCCCGTTTTGAGTAGGTGTATTGCAAAACCTGCTAATCTTCCATTTGGGGGTGGCTTCAACACACCCACTATGCTTAGATAGACAGGTATGCTCTGCTTGGCATTATATTTATTTGTTTATTTACTCATTCATTCATTTTTAATTTTCTAATATTTGTTAATTGGTAAGTGAACTTGTCCAAGGACCCATTTCAGCTCCAGACCAGGCCATAAGGCAATATATACACACATAACAGTGATATACATATTATTACTTACAATAGTACAAAAAAAAATATTTTTATATTCTTGTGAAAAAAAACATATTTAAATAAGAACTTGCAAATTGAGCAATACATTGGGGTAAGAATACAAAGAAGCAAGAATTGCTGGAATATGTGACAATGCCTATATGACAAACTATACATTGAAATAATCCCAAAAAATGCTGTGGTTGGGTCTTGCAAGAACCAATTTGAATTTTTACCTAGTGGAAATTTATTGCAAACAAATAAATAAATAAACCACAAGAGTTAAGCATTTTCATTCTACTCTGTTAAGAACTTCATCAGAACCCTGAAATAAAACATAAAGAAACATAAACTTCATAAGTAATGTGATAATTTTATGTAACACCAACAATGTGTAAAATATTTTTAGTGCTTTCATAAGACATTTCATTGAAACATGTAAGTGTATTTGTCACCAAGATGTACAAATCCATTGTGGTTTACAAATAATATTCCTTAAAAAATAACAACAGTGATTCAGTACAGGCAGAGTTAGGATTATAAATGTTACATGAGAGAAAACTCACAGAACTAGAGGAAAGAGGTTGGGCAAAGGCTTGTCAATATTCATAGAAGATATTAATCATAATATTTACATAGAATTTACATGTCCCCATTAAATACACAGCAAATAGCTCTGGTCTGACACCTTATGGTTTACAGTCAGAACTCCACCCCTATGTGCACACACAGACCTTTTGTCTCAGTTTATGTTGTTGTGTCTTTCGGCTTTTCCCGGTTAGGAGTCGCCACAGCGGAACTCCGGTCCGCTAATGATTGGTAGTTGATTTTTACCTGCTGAGTTACCAGCCCTGATGCACAACCTTCAACGAAGGTACACCCTGCATGTCTCCACGCAGAAGACTTTCTAGCTGAGAATCGAACCAGGCAGCGTCTTACTGTGAGGCAACAACGCTACCGCAGCACCACCACGGCAGGTTTGTCTCAGTTTATGTACTGCCATTATTGTCTCAGTTTATGTACTGCCATTATTTTAATGGAAGTATTAACCCTGCTCAGAGTTACTGTTATAACTGCAACTTTTTTAAAAAAATGTTGCTAAGATGCCTTTTGAAATGGCTATTGCATGCCTCTCTTCAGTTTGCATGTGATGCATTATGATTTGATCCAGACGACTGTAACATTGGTGACTACAAAGGCATTACCAGAAAGGAGTTTTGTAAGTCTGGATTTGTGTAGAGTTAAGCACTGTAGGTGTCCTGCTAACATTCTGTGTATTCCTAAACTTAAGCTGAACATGCTTACCAACCGTAAGTGGCATGTCTTGTTTTAGGAATGTAACTTATTTGAGTGTGTGTTTTAAATGCACTTAGGCACAAACATTTTCTGCCAGAGTGGTATAATATTACCCTGCCCATCTGTAGCTTTTCTATGTCTATAGTTCAGTCTTTGGGAAATTAGTTTCAAATGTTCTTATTTCTTCCTTTACTACTTCTGTTTCCTTTAAATCTAATCCTAGAGTATTTTCTTATAACACTTAAATCATATGGAGGAGCTAGAACAAACTCTAGTTTAAGCACATATAGCTGTTAAATGTACTATGTGATTAGCCTTATGAAATGCTGAAACATATTCCTTAATCAACCTCTTGATAGCAACCTTGTGCACCCCAAAACTTAATTCTGCTCATGCTTTCCTCTCCTAACAGCCATAGCCTCCATCAGCCAGACATACCTCTCAACTGTCCAGATTTTTGCCTCACATTTTTGGTCTGTTCCTCATAAAAATGTGTTTTTGACAAATCAGTGAAGATCAGATTTACTATATAATGATAGACTTTTAAGTTTCAGACTTCATATCCTTCAGAAAAATGCATGATAACACAAAACCTTTTATTCCAGCAACTTTCTAAGTTTATAAGAACAATATTTAAAATTTGTCCCTATTCTGTCTCTCTCTCCATGTCCTAGATAGGTCCACCAGTGGCTTGCATATCATCACCTCCATGAGCAGGACAATGCCAACTGCTATCCTGGAAAAGGGATGCCATATGAGAATTAGTAGATATGCCACCCATAGATGGAATCAATCTGGATGTGTGGACTTCCCATCCCAGTGGTTATAAAGGGTTGCATAGCATTAACTATCTTTGTTACAGGGGCCTTTCAGCATCTAAAAGGGAATGTATTAAGAAGTTTTTGGCATCAGCCCTGTAGATCTTATACCAGTTCTTTGTCATAATGTTGTAACATGTGGATGTCCTGCAGTGTCATGGCTAGATGCACCCAATACAAGGGTTGGTGCAGCATTTCTTGAGTACATAAGGGAACACCGATGTGGCTCTTCATGTGGGGAGCTGACAGATGGACAACATTCATGACCCCAAGGATAGCCACAGCTCGGCATCAGATTAAGTAGACCATCAGGATTATGGACAGTGTGGATCTGCAGGAATCAGAATGGATAGCCTGGTTGGGTCCACCTGAGGTGCACATCAGCCAGATCCATGAGATTTACATTTCCTAGGTGTGGAGATTGCCATGGCTGTGGTGACAGTGCTGCACTCACTACAACAATGGACATCATCTGCATAAGCCTGGACTGTGACTGTCCACCATGTATCCAAACACTTGTACAGCCACAGTGAACTTCTGTCATTATCCTTGTCACACTTCTCAACCGTACAGATCTTCTCAGAATGTCCAGATTTCTGCCTCATATTTTTGGTCTATTTTTCATAAAATTGTGGTTTTCTTGCAAATTAGTAGCAAATAATTAAAGACTGAAGTTAGAAAATAATGACATTAGAGTTTCAGAATTCATACCCTTCAGAAAATTCATGATAATGCAAAATCTGTTATTCTATCAACTTTCTAAGTTTGTAAGAGTGATATTTAAAAATTGTTCCTATTTTCGGGCCTTTGTCTGACTTTTATTTATGGCTTTGTTCAGATTTCTTGCTCTAACAAGTTGCGAGGTTCGAGCCTTGTGAATGTACCCGTGGACGTCATTTGCACCATTATTGCCTTGAACAGGCCTGTTTTCTCCAGGGCTCCATATACCATCTCACTCTATCTTTATTTATGTATTAACATTTGTTTACTGGGAAACCCCAACTGGAAAAAATTGACCTTTTTTACCGGAGGCCTGGGGAGAGAATCTTGACGGTTCAGTGAGATTACAGAGAGATGAATTAATCTATGCAATTAAAATCAAGTATTACACAGATGTGTACAAGATAGAAATGACTTATACACACACTGTAAAGCTGAACTTTGCTAAGGGGTACAATCATTGCAGCATGCTGGAGATACACGTAGGTTAAATTCAGATG
This sequence comes from Protopterus annectens, assembly GCF_019279795.1. NCBI lineage: Eukaryota > Metazoa > Chordata > Ceratodontiformes > Protopteridae > Protopterus > Protopterus annectens. Next base: position 452,997,892 of record NC_056730.1, read on the forward strand.
CAAAAATCACAGCATGACTATTGGGTGGCCAAAACACAAATACAGTTAATAACATCAGATTGAACGACAGCAGTATGAAGAAAGAGCAAACATGTATGAATACAAAACAGAATGTCAGGTGGAAATATGAGTTTTTTTATGAAGAATATATTGCTGAATAGGAGAATGATTAGAACATATTGAAAGAGACTATGTATCTAAGGTATGAGTTTATTTTAAAAGGTGTAGGTGAAATAATTAATTGAAGCAAAGGTGATGGGTTGAGGTTAGAGGGGAATTTAAGAATGTGAAAGTCAACAAAGGTATGTGTGTATGTATATGTGTATATGTCATAATTTGCCAAAACAGACAGAGTGAGGTACAAAAATGGAGTGACCGTAGGTTTTATAATGTAGCGAAGTGATGATAATGTGAGAAGTATTGATTGGGAAACTGTAGTGAGTGTGAAATATAGTATTTTGTTTTAAATGCAGGTCCAAATCATCCAGCAGTCCCTATAATGGAGCACATTCTCATGTACTCATCATCATCATCCTCATGTGTGCGGCACATTCAGTGTATCTGTTGTGGTGTACATAGTGGCTGTCTGAGTGGACCAGGGACCTACACATCCACTGATTGATACCAAGTGTGGTTCCTAGGGCAAGGAATGAAGTGGTATTGTGGTGTCAACAACCAACTACATGCCTCTCTCCAATAATGGGCACAGGTGAATCAGAGGCAGTGCAGCTAATGGATGCCATCCATGGTAATGACTCTTATGTAAACAGGATGGGGCTGATATGGACAGGACAAACATCACTAAACATAGGTGATGCCAGAAGCTCAACCTACTTTCCTACCATCTCCTCATATGTGATGGATGTGTGTGCTCCTCACTGTTAACATTACTGAGAGTGCCATGTGTCATCTGACTGTGTCATGTTCACAGTGATATCATCATTATTGGCAACAGGTGACCTGCACACCCCAGACATGTGCCAACCTGTTATGCTGGACCTTTCACCATTAGATCCCATGAAAGATTAATGATAACATACTTATAGTAGTTGTAAAACATATGCCTCACTCCCCACAACCTGTATAACATGAACTGGCAGTATTATGTAAATAGCATATGGGCACATACATAGCTTGTGGTGCAGGTTGTCCCAGTTGCAGCCCTGATGTACCTAGTGAACAGAAATGTACAGGTCTTCTGCTGAATAACCCCTTTCACATGTGGATTGGCGCACAGCTGACATGCTCAGTACATAATATTACTAACCTGGTACATCCCCTGCAGATCCTTGAGCAGTCAGCAGCAGCCTGGCTCCCATATCAAAGCCACCACCAGGTAAGATATTCACTTATCCACTCCAGAGAGGGTTACCATGCATTGTTCCACTCTGTGATCTGCTTCTGTGTTTGTGGTCCACCTCTGGTGATGGACCTTGTCAATGCCAATGTTCTGTGTCTTGGTTTTGGCATGAAATATCATATGAATGACTCTGCAATGTGAATGTACTACTGAGCTGTTATGGCTGCCCACGGTATTGATGTCATGTGGTAGTACCAACCACACCTCATCCCAAAACTCCTCATCAGTTTTACCTTTTCAAGGATATGAATCCAATATGTGCATAGAGTCTGCAGTAATAGCTCTGTTTCCTGTGTGGTAAATTTTTCCAGCCATTACCATTCTCTTTGGCCCATGGCAAGATTTATACACCTGTGGGTTACACTTGTGCGGTAGTGTTTCTGTGTACATATGTGTTTGTGTGTGTGTGTGTGTGTGTGTGTGTGTGTGTGTGTGTGTGTGTGTGTGTGTGTGTGTGTGTGTATGTGTGTGTGTGTGTGTGTGTGTGTGTGTGTGTGTGTGTGTGTGTGTGTGTGTGTGTGTAAGTCTCATTAACAGATGATCTTGTCACAGCACTCTCCCTCTCACCTCCATTTTGTGGCAACGTACATTTTACATTTCTACTACTGTGCTGTGGCCATTCCCACATTGTCACACGCTGATGGCAGCAATGATAGATGTGTTACCACTGACCAGTTCTTGCAGCATTGTGCTAATGGTCAGTGGTGTTGTATGCATCCTGTGGCTCTCACCTTCTTTTCTACAAACGGTTATGATGTAACCTGCCTGCAGGGGGTACTGTTTCTCCTGTAACATGTGCCTTGGTTCAAGTTCATAGGCCACAGTGAACCCTACCCAAATGGACATTAACCTGTTACTACACTGTACTGTGATCTGTGTCAGGATGTGCTCCCCAATGGATAGTAATCTGCCATTCTTTGTGCTATGTTCACTGTCAGGGAGCCCCCCCCCCCCCAGCTGGACAATAACCAATCATGCCCTTGTGCAATGTTCACTGTCAGGATGAATACAACCATGCTGAGCAGTGCGCAGTAATTCCTTTGTGCTACGTTGTGTTACCTCATCTATTGAAGCTATCTTTCTTATTTGCTTATGTAAACCATAGGTGTTCAGTGCAATACTGGGGTACATTACCCACTGTCTTATCTTCTTTCACTATGCCTATATCACAAACTTTTTTTCAATGAATTTTCATAACATGGTCTCCAACAGTATGGTGACTACACTTTTCATTGTGCTCAAACAGGCCTCATGGAGTGCTAAATATAATAATAAGATAACTCAACATGATTATCTCTAAATTGCTGCCATAAAGTGCTACACTATCACAACCAGACAGCACTGCCATGCTAATCCCTATCTTTTGTAATAGCTGGCATTATTGAGCAATAGACAAAATTAATATAAAACAATGTTATTGTCTGTGTCTGTGAGGTGAGGTAAAGACCTCAACCATTATGCCAACCATCCCATGAAAAATTAGACAAATTTACTACAAGCCCCTATGCTACCCAATTGTAAATTGGTTATCCAACAGATTCCGAGTTGTGAAAGTTGCTGGTGCCCCCTCTATGAACATAATCATGTAACTAGTGAGTTACTGCAGGGAGCAGTGCTGGGCCCTCAGCTGTTTGGCATTTTTTTAGACATCCAAGTCAATATCCCAGAAGTATGGCTGTCCAAGTTTACTAATGACTGGGGTCTGTTATCCAGTCATCGACTAATATTAAATAGCTCCAGCAAGAGCTGGAATATACACACACACCAATTGTACTGAAAATGGTCTCAAATGAAACACAAAAAATACAGCATCATAGAGGTAAAAAGAAGCTGCTCCCACCTCATATTTATTTATTTATTTGTTTGTTTATTTTACATTTGTTTGCCGGGAGAGTCCAACTGGGCAAGAATCCCATTTTCAGTGGAGCCCCGAGGAGAAAAACTCCTCAGTGGTTAGCACAGAATATGCATTAAAGAAAATATTAAAGTACAGCAGAAATAAAGAAGGGAGGTGATCTATACTATTACAGCAAATAAATATAAAATAACTATACAATTAGAAATGACATTATGTGAAGAATATAATGTACAGTAGTAGGCATTACATACAGTACTAAGGTTACATTCAAACTGTGGTAAATACAAAAAGCAGATATTCTTGAGTACAGACCATAGAAACAAGCTGTTGTTAGCTTGACAGTAAGATCAATATAGTTTCTTGTATATTTTAGAAATATGTTCCATTTTACTCAGGGTCTGAGCAATTGCATATCCAAGATCTGCTTAAATGGGACCGGAGAAGTTTTTTGAAGTTATTTTTGTTATCTGTAGCCCTAAAATCTATGGGGATGGAATTCCATGTTTTTGCAACAGAGGTGGACTAGAGGGAGTCCCAGAACTATTTTTACTTTTGGTCATGTCAACCAGTGCTTTGTTGGTGGATCTTAGTAGGCATTTGTTAGAACAGATAGTCAGTAGGCCCTGTAGTGCAGGAACTTTATCAGGATTATATAGGATTTGGTGGGCTATTGTAAGTCGGTTATATGTGAGTAGGGTGGGTAATTCTAGTCAGGATAATTGCTTGATAGCCAGGTAGTGATGTGTACTGGAGGGTGAGTCAGTTGCAAACTTAGCTAATTTGTTGTAGCAAGTGTTTAGTGTCCTTAGGTCTACTTTGTTTAGGTTTGTGAGTATGGGGGAAGTGTACAGAAGTGTGGAGACTAGATGGGTTCTTGATATTGTAGATTTACTGTTGTTGGTGAGGTACTTTTTGCATCTATATAGGGTTCTGAGTTTTTTATGGACTGTCATATGTTATAAATGGTCTTCCTCTTCAGTCAGATATGGACATAATATAGTTGGGTATGCTGACCTCTCTCTCTCACTCTAGCATAATTTTTTCACCATAGTCAGGAAATCATTCTAACTGTCCCAGTTAATTTCCAAAGGAGTATCTTCATGATCCAAAGAAGTCATCCTGCTTCTGTACTCTTCTCTTATTAAACCCACCATTGAATACAGCAGCTCTTTGGTATGTACTCTGTACTCTTCTCTTATTAAACCCACCATTGAATACAGCACCTCTTTGGTATGTACTCTGTACTCTTCTCTTATTAAACCCACCATTGAATACAGCAGCTCTTTGGTATGTACTCTGTACTCTTCTCTTATTAAACCCACCATTGAATACAGCAGCTCTTTTGGTATGTACTCTGTACTCTTCTCTTATTAAACCCACCATTGAATACAGCAGCTCTTTGGTATGTACTCTGTACTCTTCTCTTATTAAACCCACCATTGAATGCAGTAGCTCTTTGGTATGTACTCTGTACTCTTCCCTTATTAAACCCACCATTGAATGCAGCAGCTCTTTTGGTATGTACTCTGTACTCTTCTCTTATTAAACCCACCATTGAATACAGCAGCTCTTTGGTATGTACTCTGTACTCTTCTCTTATTAAACCCACCATTGAATGCAGTAGCTCTTTGGTATGTACTCTGTACTCTTCCCTTATTAAACCCACCATTGAATGCAGCAGCTCTTTGGTATGTACTCTGTACTCTTCTCTTATTAAACCCACCATTGAATGCAGTAGCTCTTTGGTATGTACTCTGTACTCTTCTCTTATTAAACCCACCATTGAATGCAGTAGCTCTTTGGTATGTACTCTGTACTCTTCTCTTATTAAACCCACCATTGAATGCAGTAGCTCTTTGGTATGTACTCTGTACTCTTCTCTTATTAAACCCACCATTGAATGCAGCAGCTCTTTGGTATGTACTCTGTACTCTTCTCTTATTAAACCCACCATTGAATGCAGCAGCTCTTTGGTATGTACTCTGTACTCTTCTCTTATTAAACCCACCATTGAATACAGCAGCTCTTTGGTATGTACTCTGTACTCTTCCCTTATTAAACCCACCATTGAATACAGCAGCTCTTTGGTATGTACTCTGTACTCTTCTCTTATTAAACCCACCATTGAATACAGCAGCTCTTTGGTATGTACTCTGTACTCTTCCCTTATTAAACCCACCATTGAATACAGCAGCTCTTTGGTATGTACTCTGTACTCTTCTCTTATTAAACCCACCATTGAATGCAGTAGCTCTTTGGTATGTACTCTGTACTCTTCTCTTATTAAACCCACCATTGAATGCAGCAGCTCTTTGGTATGTACTCTGTACTCTTCTCTTATTAAACCCACCATTGAATGCAGCAGCTCTTTGGTATGTACTCTGTACTCTTCTCTTATTAAACCCACCATTGAATACAGCAGCTCTTTGGTATGTACTCTGTACTCTTCCCTTATTAAACCCACCATTGAATACAGCAGCTCTTTGGTATGTACTCTGTACTCTTCCCTTATTAAACCCACCATTGAATGCAGCAGCTCTTTGGTATGTACTCTGTACTCTTCTCTTATTAAACCCACCATTGAATGCAGCAGCTCTTTGGTATGTACAAGTCCAAGCACGTTGCTCAGCTGGAAACACCCCAAATATTTCTAACCAAGAGAATTAAAGATCTTAAAATCTTCAGCTACCCCAATAGAGTGGCATGTCTCTCCTTATACTAAGTAGCCTACTGGCTGCTCAGAGGTGACCTGTGTCTCACTTTTTAAGCCATGAAGGATCTAATTCTGTTTGACCTCCCATTTTGTCACAAAACCAGTGGCTCTACAAACAGCCACACTATGGACCTAAATCTATGCCAAAAATAAAGAAGATTCTCTGGCGGGATAGGTTCCTAACTTGATGTATTCCTACACTGTGATTAAGTTACTTCTACAGGTTACATAAAGTATTACTTTGGCTACCTTTAAGGCTAGTCTTGATGACTGGATGGGTAGACACAAAACTGCACCAGGATTATCATGTACAGCCCTGCTTGATTTGGGTGGTGAGCATTATTAAGTGTTTAATAAAAGTGACACAAGCTTTTAAGTGATTCCTCTTAAAGATGAACATGTCTGATCATCTTATGGCCCCATGGTCACTTGCATAGTATTTTCCTATGTTCTCAGCTAGGAGGACATGCGCACACTATATTCTTGCACAGACATTGTGAAGCCCGAAATGCCACCAGTCTGTGCTAGTGATACGTTTCTCAGAATAATGTTGCTATCTAATGACCTGCATCATGTGTTGTTCATACTATGTGGCCATGTGCATTGGGCTATACGTTTTGCTGCTCATTCTCTTTCTCAGTTATGTGCATCACATGGTATTCATAGCATGTGGCCATGTGCATGAGGTCCAGTTTTGCTCTTCATTCTGAACTATTGAAAATTCATGGACTCTTCAGGAGTTAGTTCAGCAGGGTTCTTGGATACTGTAGCTCAGAGAGAAAGATGTGTTGTATCTGCTGCACAGGACCTCTCAGGTGCACCTATTAGACCATTATGATGGCTCCTTAAATAAGATTGATGACAAGCACTAGCTGTCAAGGGTGGTGAGTAATACCACTGGTTTGTCCTGCTCTGTCCAGCAATGCAGGTATTATTATAGTGACTTGCAGAGGCAGCACTTTGACTTGCTTCACCAGTGGGATAAAGATGTTAGGGAGAGTGAGTCAGCATTTGCATCAGCACTGTATATTTGCTTTCTCAATGTATTTTCTGGCTATTGCTTTTTGTTTCTCTTGCCTTCTGTTGGCAGGAGTACATTGTACTGAAGAGTTTCTGCTATCTTTTGCAGTGGCTGAGGAGATTGGCTTTGTGAGGCCTGTTTAAAAGGGCATGACAGACTGTTCTGATGGGGGGGGGGGGCAATGCATCTTATGCTCATTTCTGTTCTGTATGTTTAAAATCACGTTTGTCATACACACGTACAAAAGTGTTGTATTTTTTTCTTCCTAATTTGTCTCATTTTTCTACATGTTCAGTTGTGGCGCAGGGTGTGAAGCAGAGGTAACCCACCTGGGTCTGCTCCAGCTGATGTGCCAGATACTGGGTAAGCCTTGGTTGCCAGCCCTGCCTCTCAAAACAGGGATGAAGATCATCTTGCTGAGGGCAACCTGGAGGACTTGCTGGTGGCCTCTGTGGCCCCCTCTTAGGGGAATGAAGTCTCCTCATCTGAGTGTGAGTGTGTCACTTTTGGTGACACTGCACCAGGTGTAGCCGATGCCTGTATATTAGTTGTGTTGGCAACTGCTCCTACACTGTAACCATGGAGCACCACTTGGTGCAGCTGACAGTGCTGCATAACCAGGTAGCCTCAACTATCAGGCCACCGGGCCTCAACTATCAGGCCACTGGGGCTGAGCTTGCCTATGGCATCATCATGGAGGTGACTGACATCTGGGTGGGTTCTCCTCTGAGCCAGTAATATAGCCTATTTCTACCTATCCTATCCCTCATCATGGCTGTTTATAATCCATTCCTCCCCATCACCAGTTGTCCTCTATCTGTCTGCAGCCTTCCACTGTTACCCTCTTGTTTGTCCCCATACCACCCCATCTGCATCTATCTACATTTTATATTTGTTGGTCTTCTTCTACCTCTGTCCCACAGGTTCCTTGTTACCAACCCCTTCTACCCTTCTTCTTCAAAAAAGTCAAATGTACACCTGTCCCACATAAAGCACATGCCCTTCCTCCTCATCTATCTTTCCTTCAGGTTACTCTTATGTTTGTTTCTCTGCTTGCTCTTGCCCCATTTCTGCCTTTCCAATTTCCACCCTTCCTCCCCATTTCTATGATGAACTGTGCTGCACTTTGTTTTGCTAATCCTCTGTGTCCTGCTCACAGTACCCATGTTGAAGCAATGAGTCAATGCACTGCATATCCAATAGAGCATCAAGCACATCACCCCACTGCATCTCATGTTGGTCATGTGACCTCAGTGCGGCCTCTTTGCTACAGTTTAGTAATACAACTGTTGCTAGTAATGTGGCTGCTGTAATTTATTCTGCAGCCCTTTTCCCATAATGCCAGCACTTTGTTAGCCCTACTGCATACCTAAGCAGAATTAGGCCACAGCTTGTTACAACACCTTTGATATTTAGCACACAGCTTGTTACAGCACCTTTGATATTTAGCACACAGCTTGTTACAGCACCTTTGATATTTAGCACACAGCTTGTTACAACACCTTTGATATTTAGCACACAGCTTGTTACAGCACCTTTGATATTTAGCACACAGCTTGTTACAGCACCTTTGATATTTAGCACACAGCTTGTTACAGCACCTTTGATATTTAGCACACAGCTTGTTACAGCACCTTTGATATTTAGTACACAGCTTGTTACAGCACCTTTGATATTTAGCACACAGCTTGTTACAGCACCTTTGATATTTAGCACACAGCTTGTTACAGCACCTTTGATATTTAGCACACAGCTTGTTACAGCACCTTTGATATTTAGCACACAGCTTGTTACAGCACCTTTGATATTTAGCACACAGCTTGTTACAGCACCTTTGATATTTAGCACACAGCTTGTTACAGCACCTTTGATATTTAGCACACAGCTTGTTACAGCACCTTTGATATTTAGCACACAGCTTGTTACAGCACCTTTGATATTTAGCACACAGCTTGTTACAACACCTTTGATATTTAGCACACAGCTTGTTACAGCACCTTTGATATTTAGCACACAGCTTGTTACAGCACCTTTGATATTTAGCACACAGCTTGTTACAGCACCTTTGATATTTAGCACACAGCTTGTTACAGCACCTTTGATATTTAGCACACAGCTTGTTACAGCACCTTTGATATTTAGCACACAGCTTGTTACAGCACCTTTGATATTTAGCACACAGCTTGTTACAGCACCTTTGATATTTAGCACACAGCTTGTTACAGCACCTTTGATATTTAGCACACAGCTTGTTACAGCACCTTTGATATTTAGCACACAGCTTGTTACAGCACCTTTGATATTTAGCACACAGCTTGTTACAGCACCTTTGATATTTAGCACACAGCTTGTTACAGCACCTTTGATATTTAGCACACAGCTTGTTACAGCACCTTTGATATTTAGCACACAGCTTGTTACAGCACCTTTGATATTTAGCACACAGCTTGTTACAGCACCTTTGATATTTAGCACACAGCTTGTTACAGCACCTTTGATATTTAGCACACAGCTTGTTACAGCACCTTTGATATTTAGCACACAGCTTGTTACAGCACCTTTGATATTTAGCACACAGCTTGTTACAGCACCTTTGATATTTAGCACACAGCTTGTTACAGCACCTTTGATATTTAGCACACAGCTTGTTACAGCACCTTTGATATTTAGCACACAGCTTGTTACAGCACCTTTGATATTTAGCACACAGCTTGTTACAGCACCTTTGATATTTAGCACACAGCTTGTTACAACACCTTTGATATTTAGCACACAGCTTGTTACAACACCTTTGATATTTAGCACACAGCTTGTTACAGCACCTTTGATATTTAGCACACAGCTTGTTACAGCACCTTTGATATTTAGCACACAGCTTGTTACAGCACCTTTGATATTTAGCACACAGCTTGTTACAGCACCTTTGATATTTAGCACACAGCTTGTTACAACACCTTTGATATTTAGCACACAGCTTGTTACAGCACCTTTGATATTTAGCACACAGCTTGTTACAGCACCTTTGATATTTAGCACACAGCTTGTTACAGCACCTTTGATATTTAGCACACAGCTTGTTACAGCACCTTTGATATTTAGCACACAGCTTGTTACAGCACCTTTGATATTTAGCACACAGCTTGTTACAGCACCTTTGATATTTAGCACACAGCTTGTTACAACACCTTTGATATTTAGCACTCTTTCGCAGAGTTGCGTAGCTTTCTGAATATCCCCCAGTCAGAAACTGGATCAGAGTTAGAGTATCCATATCTTTCTGGTATACAGTATGGTGTTCTTAATTTTGGAAGGCTGAATGCTTTGGATAAACAATGACATACCCATCACCTTCCCCTTTTACAGTCCTCCATTTTTGTACATTTATTACTTTTGAGCTCAGTCCAACCTTTGTTCTTCTTTATTTCCCTTCCCCTTTTCTCTTTCCTCTACCCATAACATGTTTCATATTCATTTTATTTCTTCACGTTTTACCTTTATTGTTACTCTTACAATCACAATTTTCTTTCTTATTCCTAAATTTCCAATCCCCTGTTCTTTCCTATATGTTTCATCTTATTTAACCTACAAATGTATATACCACTGTTCATTGTCTCTCCTCACATGCCATAATTACATACCCTTTAAATCATTTTTCCTTCTACTTTCTGTGTTCCCATACATGTTTGACTGTTTCCTCATGTTAGAATCTGCTAGATTTGACTTACTCTCATATTTTCAAACTCTTCTTGTTCTGTTTGTGATATCCTGTATGTCACAAATGTCCTAGTTCTGTATTTGAACCTTATAAATTCATTGCTTACTGTGTATGATTTTAACTCTACAGCTACATTATACAAGCCTTAGCCAACACATATCTTTACCTCCATTTGTATTATGCATTTCTTATACATGCCATGAGTTTGCCTTTCATGCTTATATGTCTAATACCTATTGTGTAGAAGTTTACCCTGCTCGTGTATTTTACCTTTCTACAGAATGTATAAGCTCTTATTTGTAAGGATATTTTCTACCCAGGCCTCCAATGAAAATAATTTCTGCCCAGCTGAATTTTCTCTGCCATCAAACAGTAGATAAACATAACAATTAATAGCTATAAAGCCATGCTAATAAAAGAAAATCAGAAATAGAAAAACAGAAAATCTCGAAAAAAAGCAGTTTCCGCACTTCCATTTGAAGATACAATAACTTATAGTAGACAGAAGTTACTAGAAATTAAACACTCAACATCTACATGTTGCTGGTTGGATGCCTTGAAGTCTGCAGAGTATCTGGGGCCTACTACTTGCACAGAGCTACAACAGCTGGGTATTTTAACTCCTCACACTTTAAAGTGCCTGAAACTGGTAGAACAGGTTTCTGGAATATACTGGACAAGAAAAAAAGAGAAAGAGATGTCAGAGAACAAGGAAAAGAGGTTGCAGAGCAGGTATTGATGTAAAGTTAAAAGCAAATCCGTACAGGCTTATACTACCAACTATACTGCTAGCTAATGTGAGATCACTGGATAACAAGATGGACTACTTGAGACTGGAACCCTCCAATAAGAACAAGGTGAGAATTACTTGTTTATTTTTGATTACTGAGACGTGGCTGCATGACAAGATAAATTACAGAGTAGTAGACATAGAGAAGTTTACACTGTTTCATGCAGACAGAAAACATGCACTGTGTGGAAACGCCAGAGGAGGTGGAGTATGTATCTATGCTAACAAAAGATGGTGCAGCAACTGTAAAATCATACTGTCACACTGCTGTGAGAACTTAGACTTCCTGTCCATTAAATGTAGATCATTTTACTTGTCCAGGGAGCTGAATGGGGTCAATGTAACAGTGGTGTATATCCCACCTAGTGCTAATACCACTGAGGCTCTACATAAACTATGCAATCACATGGCTGACTTTGTACATGTGGCAGCTGGTGACTTTAATAAAGCAGATCTGAAAGAAGTACTTCCACACTACCATCAGTATGTGGACATTCCTACAAGCGGTGATAATATCCTGGACAAGGTATACATAAACTTAAAGAAAGTCTATAATGCAGTGCAACTTCCACAAACAGGCAACTCTGACCATTACACCATTTTGCTATCACCAGTTTACAAACCTGCACTGGTTAGAGAGGAAACCCACAAATAAACCAATCAGGGTATGGCCCAAGGGGTTATGGAGGCTCTCCAAGACTGCTTTGAAAGGGCCATCTGGGATATGTTCAGGCAGCCACAGTGAATCGGCATCTGAACTTTGATAAATACACTGAGATAGTCATGGTATACATTTCAAACTGTGCTGATGGGGTAACAAATACCAAGAGTAGTACTATTAGAGCTAACCAGAAGCCATGGCTCACCCCTAAGGTATATGAGGTTCTGAAGGAGAGAAACGCAGCTTACAGGGCTAAGGACAAAGCAGCCCAAAGTGCAGCAAGAGGTAATCTGAGGAGGGGTATAAAGGAGGCCAAGAGGGAGTATGGCAGAAAGGTACAGAGCCTCTCTGAAGACATGAAGGCTGCAAGGAGACTACAGCAAGGCATACAGGACATCACTGACTACAAAATCAGGTCAGCACAGTGTGAGGACAGCATCATGTTCCTGGACAGTTTGAACATCTTCTTTGGTAGATTTGAGGAAAGAAACAACAGGTTGGCACTAAAGCTACCAATAGATGAAGGATACAGTACTCAGCCTCAGCACAGAGGAAGTAAGAAGAGAGCTAAGGAGAGTGAACCCCAGGAAGGCTGCTGGCCCAGACAACATACTGGGCAGGGTGTTAAAAGGCTGTGCTAATCAGCTATGCACAGTGCTCAAGAAAATATTTAACACCTCTCTTATCACAGCAAAAGTACCCTCTTGCTACAAGGAAACTAACATCATCCCACTACCTCAGAAAACCTCTCCCTCCAGCCCAAACAACTACAGACCAGTCATTCTGACATCCACTGTTATGAAATGTTTTCAGCGTCTGATCAAAAAGCATCTTTCATCATGTCTACCTCCTGATTTTGACCCTCTGCAATTTGCGTACAGAGCTAACCGATCCAAGGCTGATGCCATATTAGTAACACTATGCATCTCCCTTGAGCATTTAGATGGCAAAGACAACTATGTCAGGATGCTGTTCATAGACTTCACTCTGCATTTAATATGGTGGTACCAATGCAGCTGATAGAAAAACTTGCACGTTTAGGAATCAGTAAACATTTCTGTAACTGGATTCTGAACTTCCTGACTGAGAGACCACAGAGGGTTTATTCAAGTAAGAACATATCAAAGTGCATCATGATTAACACTGGGGTTTCACGGGGATGAGCTCTCACCCCACTGTTATTCACCATCCTGTCCCACGACTGTTATGCTAAACACAAGTCCAACCATAGCATCAAGTTTGCTGATGACACCACAGTCATGGGGCTCATCACAAACGAGGAAGAAAGAGCATACAGAGAGGAGGTGGCATCTCTGATCAGTTGGTGCGAGGGGAACAGTCCTGACCTGAATGTAAGCAAGACCAAAGAGATTATTAGTGACTTCAGGAAAAGGAGAACCAACCACCCAGTGCTCAGGATCAAGGGTGAGAGTGTGGAAAGAGTTAAGAGTATAAAATTCCTGGGTGTGCACATATCAGAGGATCTCTTGTGGTTGGGAAATGCCAGCCAACTGGTCAAGAAAGTGCACCAGTGCCTCCACTTTTTAAGAAGGCTGAAAAAAGCTAAGCTTCCTCTTCATATTCTCTCTCTACCTTCTATAGAGGTGCAATAGAGAGCATCCTCAACTGCAACTTCACAGTGTGGTCTGGAAGCTGCAGAGTTACAGAAAGGAAAGCACTACAAAGAGTGGTGAGGGTTGCAGAGAAGGTAACATATTCTAGTCTTCCATCAATGCAACATCTTTATTCCGCAAGAAGCATTTGAAAGGCCACCAAAACAATACAAGACAACACGCATCCTGCGCATGGATTGCTTAAGCATCTGGTATTGGGCAGGAGATATCACAGCATCTGCTGCAGGACTACAAGATTCAGTAACAGTTTCTCCCCTACAGTAATTAGACTTCTGAACTTGGGCACTAGTGCCAGGGGTCTGGACACATAATATTTGTGCAATATATACTTACATATATTGCAAGTAAGTGCAATATTTATTTATTATATGCATAGTTAGTATTATTTCACTCACTCAAGTGCAATATTAGACAAACAACTTAGGCATTTCAATCTGCAGTGTGTTTTGTGTTACTTTAAATAGGATGGTTAATTTAACTCGGGGAGGGTATTCTTTTCATATACGAGTGTTGGTAAATGTCTGCTCTTTCTTGCATGTATTGGGAGCAGTATTGTATTCATTAGTTATGTTTATTCCTCTACTTGTATGTGTTGTTTCATCTTCCTTTGTAATCTCAAGAATTGAGCTGATGCACGAAATTCCATTTAGGCTGCAGGTGTGTAGGTACAAATGACAATAAAGTTTACTTTGACTTTGACTTTAAATGCCAGAGTACTTAACAACCGACTACCAAAAACAGAATGATTAGTACTCTTAACACCACTTCTGTCTGTATTATAACTGAATGCAGGATATTTAATAACATTCACATTCCATGATATGCAATCTAAATAAAAAAGATTAATCATAGTGGAGAAGTCATTCTGGTTACTGTTTGTAACAAGTAGACAGGTTAATGGGCATACTTTGAAGCCCATATGGCTGAACTTCAAAAAAGTTAGTCAGAATGACCAAATGCTCAAAATATTTAGTATTACAATGATTAAAAGCTTGAGAGAGCACTCTGCTAACTTCTGTGCAGACTGGTTACTTTTGTTGTGAAGCATCAGCTTGAGGTGAGCTGCGGGGTGCTGGTCAGACAGAAATGATGAATAAGCCCACACAGGCAAAAACAAGTAATGCAGGTCCTTTCAGAGAGATAACATTACATGCAGTGTATTAGCAGTGAAGCACAACTCAGCATTAGCGGACCGGAGTTCCGCTGTGGCAACCCCTAACCGGGAAAAACTGAAAGACACAACAACATGCAGTGCAGCACAGTGCAATAGAATGGACTGTATGCATATCAAAATGGAACTGCATGAACTCTAATTAAAGCAGCTATGTATATCCAGTTGAAATTGGAATAAAAACTATGTTTACTTCTTCAGAGAGACAAGTCCCTCTGCACCACCACATATATCCACATCTTTATGTTATAATTTTCAGGTCATAGAGCCTTTGATGAAGGAATACTCAGGGTGGGATTCCAAAAAGTCTTACACCAAGCAACTCAGATGTTTTCAGAATAATTAAAGGGGCAATGTAGCAAACCTCATTCGTGTGTGATATGGAAAGGAATAATAATATTGACAAGGCAGATTTTTAACCCATGAGCAATGCAGTGCATGTTGACTTTGCTTTCATTATGGTTATATGTACATATATACAAGTGAGACTTCCAAAGATTCTTGCACTGTTGTATTCCAATGTTTTTAGAGTACTTAAAGAGGCAATGTAACAAAAAGTTCTCGTGTGTGATATGCACATAAATTGTAAAGTTGACAATACAGATTTTTATCCAATATATTAATGCAGTTTATATGTTTGTATGTATTTATGTTGCCTTTGCGTACATTATGGTTCTATGTATACATGCATGCATGTACACATAAATACAGAAATACACACACAATATATATATATTTGGGTGTAAGTTCCTTCTTTGAAAATACAAAAATTGAATCCAAAGTGATTGAGCAGTTGTGCTTGATCATCAGCCAATCAAAAATTAAATAAAATTTTGCAAATAGACAAGTCCCTTTGCATCCCACACACCCCTGCTTATTATATATACCAACTCGGAGACTGCGCTACAGTGGAGAAAGCACACATTCCTTGATCTCCACTATAGTGCAATCTTGCACATAAAAGAAAAAAAAAAAACGGCTTGTGTGATCAGCTGATTTTCAATAACACAAGCTGACTTTTTTCTCTTTGAGTAAAAGACTGTTCGCCCAAATAAACATAACCATATTATATGCAAGACCAATGTTCTAGCTAAGCTGCACATCACAGTAATTCAGTTTTCAACACATAGCCTTATATATATGCAACTACTTGTATGTAAATCCAATATGCGGCATTCTACCATGGGCTGTTCTAGACAGCAAACTTCTTTCTATGCTAAAAACATAACATAGCTACAGATAATGCATATATGTGGAAAAAACATGCATCAGTGCCGACAAGAGGTGCCCACAACAAACACTGCAATGGAAGTTTTGCCATCCACATTAAACAGCTTCCAAAGGAAGCTTCACAAATGTAGGCAGTATCACAATATACAACTTGTGTCTTCCAAGTGTTCCTCAGTATCAAAACACAGCAGTAGTACTATAGTCATGCATATATACACAAGACAGACAAAGTATGATACAGCCCAGTTGGATGTGATATAATAGAAAAGTGGAGATATCTGGTATCAGCAACAACAGTATCTAACTATGCAGAGATAATAATCCTACATATGTGCATGTCTCAGAAGATTACATACTTGTATGACATATTGACACCATGTTTAGCTCTCCAATGCTATATATCACTAAAGGGCCACATTAGCATGTAGTGTTTCAGAATTGTATTCTCTGCAACATGTGTACATGCCAGGAACTGAGAGCACACAGCATCGACATGTACAAACAATCACTGATCCAACAGTCTTTGTCAACATCTACACACCTTGATGTAGAAGGATGAAACCATGACAATCACCTAAACTTAGCTTCAATTATGCAGCCAGGCACCTATAGGAAGTGGGTGGGGGCAAGGAATTATGAGGCTATGTCTGTTCAGCTCTATTTATCGGGATGGATAATAATAATATGCCGGAGGCAGGTTACCCTTGTAGACCGGGCCTTAATCAAGACTAAAACCAGGGATGGCAGCTGGACTAGGTGAACTGGCAGCCCATTATGGGATATTATCGCTTTCAGAGTGGGAGGGGGGGTGAGGATACACCCCTAAAGAGAGTCCATGCCTAATAGCTCACAATTACCCTCTAAAAATGCCAGCACATAGGGGCACAGCCTCCAAACATGATTTGAATCCATCTTATGTTATCATCAGTGATAGCTCCCAGGCTCACTCTCCTCTTACACCCAGCTAGTAACCCCAACACAGAGGGGTTAATCACCTGAATTACACTGTACAACTTGTTATGAAGTAGAGGAAGTCTGCAACCCAACCCATGTCACCCCATGGAAAAAATTCTTGCAGAAGAATATGCATGCCTATGTCCCAGGCAGGTATGTCCCTAGTCTTAAGCAGCATTCTACCATTACCCAGAATGATGCCTCAATATAAACAGAAAATTATTGACTTTAAGAATTGCCTTAGTTTCTGGTGTCATTCTAGGGGGCTCTAGTACCTGACATCCTGGGAAGATATGATCAACAGACCATAATGCTTTGCCAGGGATGGCCTGCATCTGTCTCACTTGGGCTTCAGGCTTCTGGCAAAGGCCTTTGCCTCCCCCATAGTGCCTATTTTTATGAAACTTGATGAGGTTAAAACTACAAACATAAAAATTTCAACAAAATGCAAATAAAAGCTCATGCTGCTAAACGCTAGGAGTCTAAACATGAAACTTCACTCATTGCAAGCATTCTTAACCCTGGAAAATGCTGACATCTGTGCAGTCACAGAAACCTGGTTCAAAGCTGTGGAGAGCACCCCAGCCTTAACTGGTTACTCGTCCTATCATACATTCAGACCCCAAACTGCGGGCAGTAAAGCCAAAGGAAGTGGAGTTTCAATATATATTAAAGACATACACACCTCCAGGCTAGTCAAACAGTATGACACACAGGAGACATTCCAGGTACAGTTAGCCATTGGCAAGACCCCTATACAAATCATAGCTAGCTACCGGCCTCCCCAACCTGACTCAAGATGCCCAAACTGCCTATCTGGACTTCTTTGAATCTATCGAGATTCAAACCTTTGCCATGATCCTAGGTGGCTTTAACCACCCAAACATAGACTGGAAGAACTACTCATGCCAGAACACAAATGCCCAGAGATTCCTCAATTTTGCCAATGCAAATGCCTTGGAAGAGCTAGTCGCTACCCCCACAAGAGGTGATAATATCTTAGACTTGGTGTTAACCAACATGAGTAACCACTGCAGCATCCCTGCAGTATTGTCCTCCCTGGTAAGATCTGACCATAAAGCAGTCACTTTCAAAGTCACTGTCTCCTCTGACCCCCCCCCCCCAGTCTAGCTAGGGTCAAACAAAAAAACTTCTCCAAAGCTGATTACAGCCTCCTTGAGGGATGGTATAAACAGCTTCACAGCCCCCCTCCCCCTCTCTAGGAACTGGCACCAGTATCCAAAACTATACCAAAGCACTATATGAACACTTATATAGATGTATGGAATCAGGAATACCCGTCTGGACTAAATCATCCTCTGCAAGGAAGAGTAAACCTGTCTGGTGGACATCTGCAATAAATAAACTTTATAAAAAAAGGAAAAAAATTGCTGTCCAGGACCAAGAAGGAGCAGGTGTCCGATTGGATGTAATCTCTCCTTAGCCTGAGCAAGCAAATAAGAGCACTAATGAAATCCTCCAAAGCAAACTTTGAGTCCAAACTGACCACATCCACTAGAGACAATCATAATGTCTTCTTCACATATGTCTACATTCTCAAAGGAAGCAACCAGATTTGTTCAGAACTTGTGGTCAAAGACACCAGATATACAAATGATGAAGATATAGCAAACTTGCTGGCTGACAGATTCAGTGACAACCTCACCCCCCTGTCCCCCCATCAGTAAATCAGGGCATTCCCAGTACCTGCCCCCTTCCCCTTATATCGAGGGGAACAGGTCATCACTGCTTTCTCAAATGCAAAATGTACAGCCTTCATGGGACCCGATAACATCCCAGGCTGCATCCTACATGAACTCACGCAGGAACTTGCAGTACCATTGGGCACCCTATTCAACCAAGGCCTGAGTACCAGCTTTGTCCCAGCTGAGTGGAGGTCACGTCTGTTAAATTTGGTCAACTTCTTTGAGACAGTCATCAAAGCCATGGATAAGGGGAAGAAGGTGCACACCACCTACCTTGACCTGGCAAAAGCCTTCAACACTATTCCTCACTCAGGCATAATAGATTAACTCTCTCAACTAGGCTTTAATCCATATGTTACCAGATGGGTAGCTAACTAGCTCACTGATAGAACCCACCTACTCAAAATAGGGGAAGCCACCTCAAGCAGTAAACCTGTAATGAGTGGCGTAGCCCAGGGTTCAGTCTAGGGCCTCTGTTATTTGGGATATACTATTCTGAGGTGCAAGCCAAAACCAGTAGGCTTTGGCTGACCAAATTTGCAGATGACTATAGCTGGGCACTGTCATCAGTTCCCCTAGTGATGTGGATATCCTCCAAGAGGGTCTCACGCAAACAAATGACTGGTGCCAGAAACATGGCCTCAAACTGAATAGCAAAAAATGCATCATCACCCCCTTTGGGGAGAGTGACGTCCCCACAAATTATCACATTAATAACAACATCCTAAGCATGCAATCAGTCATGAGGGATTTGGGCACCCAAGTTGATAGCAACCTGACTTTTGACCTTAAAGTGCTCATTATTTGTGTTACTTTGGCCCCTTTATGCCTTCTTAACTCAAGTTGTTCTGGCAACCATGTTGCTTCCATTGTACAGAAGGCTTTCTACATGGCCTACCTCATAGGTAAGAGTATCTCATCCAGGAACAAGGAGGTCATAACATCCCTGCATTCATCCCTTATAAGGCCCTTTATTGAGTACAGTGCCCCATTCGGCATGTACCTCGCAAAGCACATGCAGCAGCTGGAGAGACCACAGAGATTCCTCACCAGGAGAATCCAGGGCCTCAAAATTCTACCCTACACAGATACACTAAAAGTTCTATCCCTCTACTCAGTTTCATGCAGACTTCTCAGAAGTGACCTCTGCCTGGCATATAATGCAATCTCGGACCCTGCCTCAATGACACTGCTGCAAATCCACAAGTCAACCTCCACTCAAGTAACTCACACATTTGGCCTCAACCTGCACCATAACATCAATATGACTTGTTGTTGGGACAGAGTTGTGTCCCACAGACTCCCCCTTCTATGGACTAGACTCCCTCTCCACGTCAAGTAGAGTACCGCGTTACCTTTTTAAGCAGAACCTGGATTACTGGATGGGAAACAGAAAATACATCCCTGGGATTCCACCCATGTCCCTACTGGATGGGGACATTGGGTGCTGACTTGTCTAAACATGGGCTAAACTCTTGGCTAGGCATATAAGGGCCTCAGAGCCAATAGCCTAGTAACTTCCTATGATCCTATGATACAGGACTTACCACAAGGGTGAGTATAATTGCATAAGCCTGGATTTTTCAGGCACATCTATAATATCACAGATAGCGTATCATGGTGTATAGTTATACCTAGATACACATAAAGTTGTTTTCTGTTAACATGCCATAGTCTGCACATTATAAACATGTGTGTACAGTACGAACAATGTACCATGTGAAATAATGTGCAACAGCAAGGCACTAGTGGTTCACACATGCAAGTACTGTGATGCTTTGTGAAACTGGATACTCATATCCCACTCCTGAAGAATACCAGAAGCTGTATTACCTCTTATCACATACTATTATGATAGGCATTGACATCCTGGAAAAAGTAGTTGTATGAGTTGGAAACTTGGAAATAACATTCACGGTTGCGGTTAACATATAACAAAACTGACGATACTTGAATAAAAGTTGATATGATTACGTCAGTAAACGTGATACACCAATGTACTGACAACAGTGGCATACGCAGATGATATAAAATGTTATCAAAATGCATTATCTTTACTAGTTAGTGTAGAAGCTACGTGTACAATGACTATTGCAACATTATGATACATTCTAGGAAGTAGTTTGTCATTCTTTCTTATTGGCTGTAGGCAAAATGTCTGTACAATTATTGGAGGTACGCATTTGTTGGAGATTGGAGTTAAAAGAATGTTGTGTTGTTATATTACTGTAGTATCCCTGTTGTACTAATTATTGTAGAAAAATTAAAGTGCTCATTATTTGTTACTTTGGCCCCTTTATGCCTTCTTAACTCAAGTTGTTCTGGCAAGCAGTTCAAAGTAAAGATGGTGAAATTCATACATCCATTTGGACTTCCTATATCTAGCTATAGCACTGCAAATTCTGTAACATTGCGTGCTAATGAGGTTCATTAATGATATATGGTGGTAAATAGCAAAATATGGCATACAATATATCATTTAAGTCTGTAATATTCTGAGATGCTCATATATGTGGAATTTCCTCTACATGCAGAATTAATATAACGGACTCCAAAGTGTGTCCATTTAGTTTACGTTACATCAGTTGTGCTGTATCACTTTTTATGTCTACATTCAATATCTATATAACTGTAATGCACCTTCTATGAATTTGTTGACGTTGAAGACTTGCATGGAAGATATTTCCTGTATATTATGATTGGGCGGTGCAGTGGTGCAGGAGTTAGCATTGTCACTTCACAGCAAGAGGTTCTCTGGTTTGATTCTTGGCTGGGGTGTCTTCCATGCAGAGTCTGCATGATGTCCTTCAAGAATGCAACTGCAGTCATAACATATGGGTTGTCCTGCCTCAGGCAGCCCTCGGTCGGCCGGATTCCAAAGTCTGGGTCCGACGTCGGCTGATGTCGCATTTCTCTCCGACGTCAGAGCGGCTGGAGTACATAAGCATCAGCCGACGCCATTTTCTTCAGTCTTTCTTGCCACACGGTGCCCTAAGCAGAAGCAGTTCGCAAGTGCCGGTCGGTCAGCTCCTGTATTCTTCGAATCCGAAGTCATCAAAAAAGCTAAGTACCCCGTTGGGGACCTTTCTTGCCTCAGCCGATGTCAGAAATTATTGAAAAAGTTAACAATTGTCTGTCTTGTGGTAAACAAATACCTCATAAGGATTTCCACTCTTACTGTCTTCCTTGCCTTGGCCCAGACCACGACGTCTCGGCCTGTGTCGCCTGTGCTTGCTTCAATAACCGCACTCTTAGGCGCTGGGCGGAGTTCGCTGAAGACTTTTTCGGCGATAAATTTGCTTATACAATGCCGTCGGAACTTCCGACATCGCAGACTCCTAAGAAACAAAAAGACCGGGACCGACATCCTTGGCCCGCGTCTTCCACCGACTCCATGCCAAAACATACTGCGAGTGCTCCGGTTCCCCCTGAGACGGTTATTTCACCGCTCTGAACCGAAGACACTGCTTTACCGACACCTCCGATACCGGAGGCCACACCGACGCCAGTTATAGATTTTCCTCCGGATACTGAAACCGAGGAAATGCCCGAGACCATTGCTGTAGATAAGGTCACTCCTGCACGTGGAGCTGCTAGGCCTCCTATGGCCATGTCTATTAAGGCCTACACACGTGCTAAGGCAGCCAGCAAGACCAAGCACCTTACTGTTAAGGCCTTACCTCAGCCTGCTCCTGAAACACAAATCATGACTATGGCCGCAGACTTAATTTCCATGATTAGAGGTTCACAGGCCCATCCTGAGAGAGGATCCCAGCCTCCTCCTGATAAGAGGCCCCGGGTTGAACCCTCTGACCCTATCCCTTCAGATGAAGATTCTGAGGACTCTGTTCACTCCGATGGCCAGGAAGAGCCCTTCCAGACCTATGAGGACTCAGATGCAGAGGATTCCATCCCCTCGGCCTCCCCTCCTGAGGATATTTCTTTTGGGGAAGTTCTGCATACCATGAGGGAACATTTTAAGTGGCAAGGCCAGGAATATTCTAATTCCAGAAAGCACCTTCGAACCTTCCTTAAAAAGCCCCAACACAGGCCCCTGGCTATACCTCCTGTGCTTGATGTTTTGGATGACCTATACTCTGACTCCAGTGTTACCCCGGATACTCTTCCTCCTGCCCCAGCCAAGCCAGACAGATATTATAGGGTCCCAGAAACACATTCTCATTTCTTTAGGGCCCATGCTGTTGACTTAGAAACTATTTCTCAGGGACCTAAAGGGGTTTCAGCATCCACCTCCAAAAATCCCTTGCCTTCCAACAGGGAAGCTAGGTCATTAGAGAGATGGGGGAAAAAGGTCTACACCTCCACTACTTTATCTATGAGAGCTCTGAATTGCCTCTTTCATATGTTTCAATATCAGGATTACCTGTTAGATGATTTACAGAAAACATTGGCCTCTCCTGAACCTTTAGACAGGAAGTCTTTGCAGGAAGCTGTACATAATTCTCAGCAAGTCAGCAATCACTTTCTGCAGTGTGGATATGATGCATTGGAAGCTTCATGTAGGGCAGCTATGACAGGGGTGGTCATTCATAGACATGCATGGTTAAAAGAACAACCTCTACCAGATCATGTTAAGGCAAAACTTCTTGATGCACCTTTGGAAAAGAACAAGCTTTTTGGTACTAATGCTAAAGATGTGTTAAAGTCCATCGAGGAAAAAGCAAAATCAGTTCAGACGGTCAAAGATTTCCTCCAGGTTCAGCCACCCAGATTCAGCAGGAATTGGCCTTCTAAAAACTGGTCCTTTCCTAATCCTGAAAGATTTCAAAGGGGTAAAAACAGGCGTGGCCGAGGAAGAGGACAATACAGAGGTTCTTACAGGGGACGACAATGGCAACCAGCAAACCAAAGAAGTGACGCAGGTGTCTCCCTGCCCCACAGGGACAATCTCAATGACTTTCCTCTACTTCCGCTGACCAAGGAGCAAATAGAAGCTCCCTTGGGTGGAAAATTATCTCTGTTTTCAGACAATTGGCACAGATTGACAAAGGACAAATGGATTTTGGACATTATAGACCAAGGTTACAGGTTCCACTTTCATACCTTACCAAGAAAACAAGGCATGCCAAACCTACCACAAAACCAGAAGGCAGAGGCTATCAAGCAAATTTCTCTGCTTGCTCAGATCAAAGCAATAGAAAGAGTTCCACAACAAGAACAAAGCCAGGAGTTTTACTCAAGACTGCTCCTTGTTCCAAGAAAAGAAACTCAATGGAGACCAATACTGGATTTGTCCGCATTAAACACTTTTCTCATAGTACCAAAGTTCAAAATGCTGACTCTACAGCAACTCCTTCCCATGCTGGGCAAGGGGTCTTGGCTGATTACTCTGGACCTCAAGGAGGCATACCTGCATGTCCCTATCAGACACAGCTGCAGAAGATACCTCAGATTTCTTGCAGGGCCAGAGCATTATCAATTCTCAGCATTGCCATTTGGCTTATCTACTGCACCCAGAGTATTTACAAAATGCCTGGCTTCAGTAATTGCTCATTGCAGGCTCCAGGGGATCCAAATCTACCCATACCTGGACGACTGCCTCATACAAGCGGACGACAAATTGATTTTGACAAAAAACTTGAACTATGTCATACAATTGCTACAGGCTCTGGGATACACAGTCAACTTCCAAAAGTCAAGACTTCAGCCATCCCAGCCAATCTAGACACAGCCTCTCAAATGGCTTACCTGACAGAAGACAAGCAAGAGAAGTTAACTCATTATTTCAAAGGTTTGGCAAAACACACCCAGATGACTGCAAGGGGATTCCTACAGGCCCTGGGTTACATGGCATCCTGCATTCTCCTGGTCCGATTAACAAGACTACACATGAGAAAGCTTCAATGGTACCTAAAAAGCCTATGGTCTCAGCACAGCAACAACCTAGAGACAACCATACCGCTCATTCCATGCCTACAAAAGGAATTCCTATGGTGGGCCTCGGTAAGCCAGGCAAACACAGGTATGTCATTCAAAAAACCTCAGATAACACAGACCATGACCACAGACGCCTCAGACCTTGGATGGGGGGCGCACATGGAGGGCAGATGTATACAAGGACAATGGTCTCCAAAGGAAACACATCTGCATATAAACCAAAAGGAAATGCTGGCAGTAATGCATGCCATCGAGGCCTTTCGACAACAACTTCAGCAAGGCCATCTACTGATACGGACAGACAACACCACTGTGATGTGGTACATAAACAAGCAAGGGGGCACCCATTCCTACCCCCTTTGCAGACTGACAATGAATCTTTGGGAAAAATCACTGAGCCTAAACATACAGTTGCAATCCCAGTTTGTTCCAGGCAAAGACAATGTGCTGGCGGACAGCCTAAGCAGGAATTTCATAGATCCATACGAGTGGAGGTTACATCTGAAAATCTTCACACAACTCACCTCGACATGGGGCAGGCCAGAAGTAGACCTATTTGCCTCCCACCTCAACCATCATCTACAAAAATTCTGTTCAAGGACATACCATCCACAAGCTTGGAAAATAGATGCTCTTTCATTCAACTGGAACTTTCTAAAAATCTATGCATTCCCACCTCTGCCACTGATGACCACAGTATTACTAAAGATCAAAGCAGAGAGGCCCAAGGGGATCCTAATAGCTCCAGACTGGCCAAGACAACACTGGTACCCACTACTACGGAGCATATGTCACAACAAAAAGTGGGCCCTTCCCCAATGGCCCCTACTTTTGACTCAACACAACTTCAAAACAGTGCATCCAAACCTTCAGACACTGCAGCTAACAGCCTGGGAGATCCCATGAATAACCTCAATCTATCACTCTCCAAGGAAGTTCAGCGGATATTAACAGAAGCTCGAAGACCATCCACTAGAAAGGTTTACTTAGCCAAATGGAAGAGATTCAGCATTTGGAATACCAGCAAGGGACATGATGCATCATTATTGAATATCCCACTCATCCTGGAATATTTGGCAGATATGCTACAGAATGGACTCTCATATTCTTCCATAAAGATACATGCTTCAGCTATCTCAGCTAGATATAACACTGATCCGCCTGTGTTTTCACATCGTTTGTTAAGGCAATTCCTCAGGGGAATCAAGAACATTAAGCCACCAAGAAAGGCTCCAGTGCCAGCTTGGGACCTCAACTTTGTCCTAGAAAAACTGACTCTACCTCCCTTTGAGCCAGCAGCTTCAGTGGACTTACAATTTTTATCATGGAAGACAGCTTTCCTGTTGGCAATTACCTTAGCAAGAAGGGTTTCGGAACTACAGGCCCTAATGGCAACACCACCGTTCATAATCTTTCACAGAGACAGGGTCTCCTTAAGAACCAACCCTACTTTTATGCCAAAGGTGGTATCTAGGGTTTCTTTAAATCAAGCTATTCACCTGCCTACTTTCTTCCCCAATCCTGAGAGCAAAGGGGAAAGACTGTTGCATACCTTGGACATTCACAGACAACTTCGCTACTACCTGGACAGAACCAAGACCAGTAGGAAGTCTGTTCAGCTTCTTGTAGCTTACGCCCCTGGAGTACAAGGAAAAGCAATTTCCAAACAGACTATTTCAAAATGGATTGGACATTGCATCAGATTTTGTTATTCCTTCCATGGGAAGAATGTTCCAGCCAATGTCAGACCACACTCCACCAGAGCTACAGCCACCTCTACAGCATTCTTAAGAGGGGTGCCTACAAAAGACATTCTAGAAGCTGCTACATGGAGCTCCGTGCATACATTCTCCAAACACTACAATCTCCCTTTATATTCCAGATCCAGAACAGGCTTTGCTTCGGCAGTCCTGCAGGGTTTGATTGCCACACCATCTCTTTCCTAGAGCATTCCTCCTCCCCAGCTAAGCTATGGTATTCAACCCATATGTTATGACTGCAGTTGCATTCTTGAAGGACATAGTACAGTTTTGTACCTACCATAAATGTAGATGTCCGATAGATATGCAACTGCAGTCGGATTTTCCCTCCCTCCATACCCCTCTATGCCTTGGGTCCACTCCTATCCCTGTTTCTCTTAGCTGGGGATATCTGTTATGGTGTATCTGTTTATTGCTTACTTATTTGTCTGGAATCCTGTTTTTGTCTTCCAATTTGATTACAGCCTTCCTTGGAGGGCACCTGGCATCTGGGGCAAGAAACACTGAAGAAAATGGCGTCGGCTGATGCTTATGTACTCCAGCCGCTCTGACGTCAGAGAGAAATGCGACATCAGCCGACGTCGGACCCAGACTTTGGAATCTGGCCAACCGAGGGCTGCCTGAGGCAGGACAACCCATATGTTATGACTGCAGTTGCATATCTATCGGACATCTACATTTATGGTAGGTACAAAACTGTACTTTCTCCCTGTGTTTACATGAATTTCCTCCCACATTCCAAAGACATGTGTCTGTAGTGCTTCTCCTTGGGCCTCCACTGTAAATGGGCTGTGCCCCAGGCAGACTTTCCCAGCAAACAAATGTTAAATAAATAAATATTGTTTATATTTCTATATTATTATTTCTCAAAAAAAAAAAAGCTCAGCACTTGTCACTTCTATATTATACAAAGTCCCTCACTTGTGAAACCCCCCCAGGAGTACCCACTTCCTTACTAAGTCCTCTCTTATTCAGTCTCATACCTAACTTCTTAATTTTTCTAGCATGTCGAAGGGCCAGATGCTGGCATCCTCTCCTGCCCAGTTGGTGAATCTGGGAATATTGAGGCAATGTTACAATTGCCTCATGTACACAGACAACCCTCTCCTCCTCCCACATAACACAAATACTTGTGAGAGATGCAGCTATTTAGCCAAACTGGAGGCTGAGCTCTCTCAACTCAGGACTGGCAAGACCAGACAGGAGGAGAAGGCAACTAGACACACCACAAAACCAGCCTCACATAATGCTACCACACCACTGAATCAAACACATAAACACACAAAGACATACTCGGAGGCTCTGAGTAAAAATTTACCTAAACAGCAGAGGCCTCCAAAGCAGACACGCAAACAACTGCTACCTCAAGACACCCCACAAGCAACACATAAACCACAAAATCAGTGTGCAAAGCAGTCACAGCCCTTAAGGCCAAATACAACACCAAACATACTTGTCATAGGTGACTCCATAGTCAGACACACTGACGTCCCACTCACCAGGCTGAACAAGGAGAGGGTCACAGTAAGCTGCCTATCGGGCGCTAGAATCCGCCACATAAAACAAGCACTCGGGTCACTCCACGGCAAGTACAAATATGGCACAGTCATTGTCCATGCTGGTGTGAACGACCTGAGACGTACCTCCCTGGACTACATGAAAAGAGACATAGAGGAGCTCTCTGATTATGTAGCCCAGGCAGGTATGACCCTGACCCTGAGCAGTATCCTTCCTTCACCAAGAATGATGCCACAATATAGAGACAAGATGATCAGCTTTAACAATTGGCTTAATGTCTGGTGTCATTCAAAGGGGATCCAGTGTCTGTCTGCCTGGGATGACATGCTTGACAAGCCACGCTGCTTCGCAAGGGACGGCTTGCACCTGTCACCCCTAGGATTCCGGATATTGGCTAAGGCTCTTGCCACCCCCATAGTGCCTTTTTTAGGCAAGACTCAAATTCTAAACGTACCACCCTAGAAAACAAAAATGGGAAGAAACTGAGGGTAATGCTGCTCAATGCCAGAAGTCTAAATCTCAAAATGCACACACTCGAGGCCCTTCTCAGTATGGAGAACATCGATGTCTATGCTGTAACTGAAACCTGGTTCAAGGCTCCTGAGAGCACCCCGACACTATTAGGTTTTACCTCATATCATGCCCGCCCCAAAACCCGGACCACACCACAAAAGGAGGGGGTGTATCCATATTCATAAAGGATACCCACACCTCCAGGTTGGTAGCAATGCACGAAGCTTCGGAAACCATCCAGGTGCAACTAACTATAGGCAAAACTGCTCTACAAATTGTAGCATGCTACAGGCCACCCTCTCAAACTCAGGAACCCCACACAGCCTTCCTGAAGACACTGGAGGGTATAAATGTATCTCCAAACACCATCATATTGGGTGACTTCAACTACCCGAATATAGACTGGTAACATTACTCAAGCCCTAACTTTCTAGCCCAACGGTTCCTGGAGTTCATAAATTCAAATGCCATGGAACAGCTAGTCACTGTTCCCACGAGAGGAGAAAATATACTAGATCTCATTATCACAAACATGGGGACAAAAGGCTTCACACCGGAAGTATATCCCTCATTGGTGAGATCTGATCATAAACTAATCTCACTGGAAATCCACATCCCGCCCCAACCCCAAACAAAAAAGACCACAGTGAAGAACTTCTCTAAAGCAAACTTCACACTACTCAAGACTGGTGTGGTATCCTTCAAGGCCCCTGAGCCAGTGGAAACCACAACCCAAGCTGCGGAAGCCCTTACAAATGCCTTCTATGAACACCTCCAGGACTGCATGGATCAGGCAATCCCAAATAAAACCAAGACTCTTTCCACAAAGGGCAAACGTCCAGTCTGGTGGACCCCAGCCATTAACAAACTTTACAATAAGAGGAGAAAGCTATTACATGATAGAACAAAATCCATAAAAGGGAAGTCACCCTGATCATTATTAGTAAAAAAATACGAGCACTCATAAAATCAACTAAGGCCAATTTTGAGAGAAAAATTGCCATGGATTCAAAGGACAATCATAAGGCCTTTTTCAGCTATGTTAGGAACCTGGGTGGAAACTCCCAGATATGCTCAGAATTAGTCTAAAATGATACAAAAATCACTGAACCCACAGACATTGCCAACATACTGGCAGACAGGTTCAGTGCAAACTTCACCCTCCCCCCTAAAGGAGAGATAACTATCCCAGTGGAGTGTAGCCTCCCAGACATCTCAAATGCGCAGGTGAAAGCTGCTCTCTCTAAAGCTAAAAATACAGCATCAGTGGGACCGGATGGTGTCCCCAGCTGTGTGCTACACGAGCTAAATGAGGAATTAAACCCGCACATAAGGCAGCTGTTTAATCTCAGCCTTACCACAGGATACGTGCCCAAGGAGTGGCATACGGCAACTGTGGTCCCACTCCACAAAGGCGGTGCCTCTACGGACCCTGGTAATTACCGCCCCATAAGCTTAACAAGTCTAGTCTGCAAAGCTATGGAGAGGATCATAATGGAGCTCATAAACAAAGATATAGGGGACTTGCAGACATTGGACCCGACCCAGTTTGGCTTCGTCAAGGGCAGATCATGCCTTTTGAACTTGGTCGACTTCTTCGAAACAATCACCAAGGCCATTGATGAGGGAAAGGCAGTCCATACAGCCTACCTTGACCTTGCAAAGGCTTTCGACACAATACCCCACTCAGGTATTGTAGAAAAACTTACCAGCTTAAATGTAAACCCATATGTCACAAGATGGGTTGCAAACTGGCTTAAGGACAGAACCCACAGGGTTAGAGTTGCTGGCGCTATGTCAGACTCCAAGCCGGTCACAAGTGGTGTCCCACAGGGCTCGGTCCTTGGCCCGCTATTGTTCGGCATCTACTTCTCAGAAGTACAGGCCAACATGGGAGGACTTTGGCTGACAAAGTTTGCAGACGACTGCAAACTGGGCGCCATAGTGGAACGTGCATCGGACACGGATATCCTTCAGAAGGGACTCACGGAAACAGATAGCTGGTGCCAGAGCCATGGCCTGAAGTTAAACGCCAAAAAATGTATAGTCATACCCTTCGGGAAAAACAAGGTAACCCCAAGCTACCATATAGGTGGCAATCCAGTAAGCACAGAAGAGGTTATCAGGGACCTGGGGACCCAGGTTGACAGTGGCCTTTCTTTTGACACTCACGTTGCTAAAGTGGTTAGAAAGACCTTCTACATTGCCCACCTGATCATGAAGGGATTCACATCCAGATCTAGTGAGGTCATTGTTCCCCTGTACTCTTCACTTATCAGACCAATGATCGAGTACAATGCCCCATTCGGGATGTATCTCACCCGACATCTGCAGCAATTGGAGAGACCCCAAAAGTTCCTCACCAAAAGGATAAAGGGACTCCAAAATCTGTCATATGCTGCCAGATTGAAGAAACTGCAGCTCTATTCAGTCGCATACCGTCTGCTCAGAGGTGACATGTGCCTGACATACAAGGCCATGTCCAACCCGGAATTAATGGACATGCTCCACCTCAAAAAATCCAAATCCACCAAAACCACTAGAGCAAGCAACTTAAACCTTAGCACGGATATAAATAGGACGTGCTGGAGGGATAGATTTATCACTCAGAGACTCCCTATGCTGTGGAATAAAATCCCGGTCCATGTGAGGCAGAGCACCTCGCTGGCTCTGTTCAAGAGAAATCTTGACCTGTGGATGGGAGATCGTAGGTTTACCCCGGGAATCATCTCTGTGTCACTGTTGGACAAAGGCAAAACAAACTAATGGGCACAGTATTTTTTCATATAAGGGGTGACGTAAGCCACAAAACTTTGGGCTAGGCTTATAAATGCCTTAGGGCAGATAGCCTAGTATAAACCTATGAACCTATGAACCTATATTAGTCAGGCTTCTTTTGGAAAATATTCTATGTAGATAGCAATACTTCCACTGGAATGCCTGTTGTAAACAACTTTTGTGGACACTGATGCACATTTTCCACACGTATGCTGTCCATGGTCATTCTTAGCATAGAAAGCTGTTTGCTGTCCATAACTGCCCATGACAAGAGGCTACATCCCCACTCCATCCACAGGCAGTTGCATATCTTTCTGGCTACATAGAAAAAGGAATCAAAGTGAGTTAATTTAGAACAGGTTTTCTTCATTTCTGTTCTCCTTCTATATGTATGGTAATTATATTCTCTTTCAAAATATATATTTATTTATTTATATTTGTTGACCGGGAGTGTTCGACTGGACATAGGTCCATTTTCAGAGGAGGCCCAGGGAGAAAAGCTCCACAGTTAAAATAAACAGACAGTAGTTACATTGGATTACACAGTGATTAACAATTTGATTAACACAGCAATTAATTACAAACATATTTACAGATGAAGAGCATAGTACATCAGTAGACAACTAGAACCTTTATCTGTGAAGTACATAACAGACATTAACAAATGTTACAATAAGAAGTTCCTGCTGTATAATAAGTACTAGGCTTATGAGCATCTGAGCTTGCTATAATCAAATTAGTTAGTGGGGTATATATATATATATTTATATATATATATATATATATATATATATATATATATATATATATATTTATATATATATATATATATATATATATATATGTATATATATATATTTATATATATATATATATATATATATATATGTATATATTTATATATATATATATATTTATATATATATATATATATAGCTATAGATAAATAAAAATATGTGTGTCTGTGTAGCTATATAACCATAATATAAGTAATGCCAACAACATGCATTATCCTTAAATTTTTATAGTTAACTGTTAACAATTCTCATTCATATTACACATGAACTCTGTTACATCGCCCCTTTAATTATTCCAGAAACATTAACTAGCCCCTTTGATTACTTCAAACCCTCATAGTAATTCAATGTGTAAGACTTTTTGAAATCCCAACCAGTGGCTACATACTTTATTATTACACCACTGGTAATTATGTAACTCATTTAACAAAATACCTGTTAGGTTTATACAGGGATTTACCCAGGAATACAGTTCTTTGGGGAGAACTGTTGTTTCAGCAGTTGTATGTTAATGCAGTTTTCATTAACAGATGTGTATTTTGCAAAGTAATTACATTATCTGCTGTTATTAAATAGCTAGGATTATAAACACTGAACTGGTTTTAGGTGATTAGTGTTTGTATACAGTCTAAACTGTATTACATGCTTACATGCCCAGGTACTGAATTCAAGCTCAATACATTATTTTTTTTTCCTAAATGCATTTTCCATTTGCATAGTTAGGGATAGTATGCATTAGAAGGTAGGCAGTGTGGTTTCTTTGCCCAGCTCCTGAATGTAAGCTCTACAAATTCCTATTGTTTCTGTTGGAGTGCATTTTATGTTTGCTACCTTTTTAGGTTCAAAAGCACTGTTTGTGGTAATTTGCTGCCCTCTGGTGTTCACATTGAACAATAGCAATACAGAATGATAGCACTTCAGAATACAATCTTCATGCATTATATTAAGTGCTTGGATTGAGTACTTTACAGATAATTCCATTCAAAGACACTCCCGCCATCTGCCCTTGGACTGGGATTACTACAAATCCAAATTAGCCTCCTCAACTAAGGACAACCATAAGGCATTCTTTAGTTGCATCCATAACCTAAAAGGAAAGGCCCAGATTTGTGCCGTAACTGGTGATTAATGATGCCACATATACTGAGCATGTAGACATTGCTAACCTGTTAGATGACAGGTTCTATGAAAACTTCACTCCTCTGTCCCCACCACACTTACCCCAAGGTATCCCTACCACCTGTCCTTTACTTTGTACCTCCAAAGAGCAGGTCGTAAATGCCCTCTCTAAGGTCAAAAACACAGCATCCATGGGACTTGATAACATCCCAGGCCTTGTCCTACATGGGCTCAAACAAGAAATAGCAATCCCATTGGGTACTCTTTTCAATCATAGTCTAAGCACTGGCTTTGTCCTAGCTGGATGAAAAAAGTCCACTGTTATTCCCTTGCACAAAGGCGGTGCTTCCACTGACCCCAGGAACTCTAGACATATTAGCCTGACTGCAAGGCCATGGAGAGAATCATCATAGACCTTATCAACAAAGATATTGGTAACCTCCAAACACTTGACCCTACTCAATTTGGATTTGTGAAAGGGAGATCATGCCTGTTAAACTTGGTGGACTTCTTTGAGACAGTCACCAAGGCCCTTGATGAGGAGAAATCTGTGCACACAGCCTACCTAGGCTTAGCCAAGGCCTTTAACACTATCCCCCACTCAGCCATAATTGACAGACTCATCCAGCCAGGTATCAACCCATATATCATTAGATGGGTCACTAATTGGTTCACTGATAGAACCCACATAGTCAAAATAGAGGAATCTACCTCAGACAACAGATCTGTAACCAATGATGTTTCAAAGGGATCAGTCCTGGGACCTCTACTGTTTGGAATCTATTTCTCAGAAGTACAAGCTAAAATTACAGGTCTGTGGGTGACAGTTTGCTGATGACTGCAAACAGGGAGTGGTCATAGAATCTCCAAACGATGTCAACATCCTACAAGAGGGTCTTACACAAACAAATGAGTGGTGCCAAAGTCATGGCCTTAAACTCAATGCAAAAAAATCTATTATCATCCCTTTCAGTAAGAGTGATGTTCCTGTTAACTACCACATCAATAACAACAGCCTAAGTACACACTCACTGGTGAAAGACTTGGGCACACAGGTTGACAACTACCTCACCTTTGATCACCATATCTGCACAGTGGCAAAGACGGTATTCTGTATTGCTCATCTCATAAGTAAGGGCATTGCTACCAGAAAAAAAGAAGTTATAACCTCCCTGTACTCTTCCTTCATCAGGCCAATAATGAGCACAATGCCCCTTTTGGTATGTACCTTTCCAAGCACCTGCAGCAACTGGAGAGACCACAAAGGTTCCTCACAAGGAAACTTCAAGGTCTTCAGCATCTGTCCTATGAGAATCATCTGAAATCACTGTCACTTTATTCTGTTTCATATAGACTACTCAGAATCGATCTCTGCCTTGCATATGAGGTAATCTTTGACTCTGCTTTACTGAAAATGCTGCATATCCGGAAGTCAAATGGTACACGGGTTACTCACTCTAATTTCTTTAACCTGGTATGTGACATTAATCGAACCTGCTGGAGGGACAGATTTGTCTCCCAGAGGTTACCAAACCTTTGGAACAGACTCCGACTTCATGTCAAGCAGAGCACCTCAATGGCCCTCTTCAAATGCAATCTGGATGATTGGATGGGTAACCGTAAATTCACCCCAAGGGTTCCACCTATGTCCCTCTTGGACAGGGATGATAGGTGCTGATCGTGTAAATAAGGGTAAAATTTTGCTAGGCTTGTAAGGACCCTAGGGTCATTAGCTTAGTAACCTCCTATGATCGTATTAATAAAAGTAACAGAAACCAGTTATGGGTTACACTTAGTATGACCAAAGCTGTGTGCATGAACTGTATGCTCCCATTACAGGACACAATTTATTTTTTTTTTAATTTTAATTTTTAATAATAATTAAAGAATCCTCTCCCAGCCTTCCTGACCAGTCCTCCCGCAAGCTGCTGGCTTCGCTTGCAGGCATGTACCTTCACCTACTGCACATTGTACATTCTCAATACTCTTGCTACGGTGCACCCACATTGTTAGATAATCATGTGTATCTTTATGCATTGTGTACAGTTTTAGAATCATTCACTGCTTGTTATATTTCTACCCTCCTATCGTCTGTTATAAGTGCTTTAGTTACTCTCCAGCTATCCTCTTTGCCCTGGTCTCTATCATTAATAGGTTCATAGGTTCATAGGTAGGTACTAGGCTATTGGCCCTAGGGCTTATATAAGCCTAGCCAAAGGTACCCTGGTTTTCACCACCCAAGAAAATTATTTTCCTGTGTCCCTGTCGAGCAGAGCCACAGAAGTAATCCCCAGGGTGAATTTCCTATCTCCCATCCAGTCATCAAGATTTTTCTTGAACAGTGCTAATGAGGAGCTTTGTTTGATATAGATAGGTAGTTTGTTCCAGAGTATGGGAAGTCTCTGGGACAGGAATCTATCCCTCCAGCGTGTTCTGTTTATTGTGGTGACGAGGTTTAGGTCCCTAGAGTGTGTAGCTCGTAGGGATTGGGATTTCTTTAAGTGGAGCATGTCTAAAAGCTCTGGGTTTGACATAGCTTTGTGTGTTAGGCAGAGATCGCCTCTGAGTAGGCGATATGCAACGGAGTAAAGCTGCAGTTTTTTGAGACGATCTGCATAGGGCCTCTCTTTGAGGCCAGTAATCCTCTTTGTGAGGTATTTCTGTGGCCTTTCCAGTTGTTGTAGATGTCTTGTGAGGTACATACCAAAAGGGGCATTGTACTCTATAATGGGTCTAATGAGTGGCGAGTAGAGGGGAACAATGACCTCTTTTTTCCTGGATAAGAAACCTTTTGTGATGAGGTGTGCCACATAGAAGGATTTCCTGACTACTGTGGCAATGTGATTATCAAAGGAGAGACTACTGTCCACCTGTGTCCCAAGGTCTCTTATCACACTTTTGGTGTTAGGTAGACTACCACCTATGTGGTAGTTCATGGGTGCTGAGTTTTTACCAAAAGGAATGACAATGCACTTTTTGGCATTGAGCTTGAGGCCATGGCTTTAACACCAGGCATCTGTCTCAGCAAGGCCCTTTTGTGGGATGTCCACATCTTTTGGAGTTTTGATTATGGCTCCTAGTTTGCAGTCATCTGCGAACTTCGTTAGCCAAAGACCTTCTGTGTTGGCCTGTACTTCAGAGAAGTAGATACCAAACAGGAGAGGACCCAGGACTGAACCCTGTGGTACTCCACTTGTCACTGGTCTGAAGCTGGATTTGGAGTCTGCTACTTTCACAGTGTGGGTTCTGTCAGTGAGCCAGTTGGCAACCCATCTTGTGACATAGGGATTTATACCTAGTTTAGTGAGTTTATCTATAATTCCAGAGTGGGGGATGGTCTCAAAAGCCTTGGTGAGATCTAGGTAGGCTGTGTGAACCACCCTACCCTCATCTATGGCTTTGGTGACTGCTTCAAAGAAGTCTATCAGGTTTAGGAGACATGATCTGCCTTTTACAAATCCGAACTGGGTGGAGTCCTGAGTTTGGAGATTACCAATGTCATTGTTTATAAGTTCCATGATGATACTCTCCATAGCCTTGCAGACCAGGCTCGTTAGGCTAATGGGGCGGTAGTTTCCGGGGTCTGTGGTGGCTCTCCCTTTGTGGAGTGGGATAACTGTTGCTGTGCGCCATTCAGTGGGCACATAGCCTGAGGTGAGGCTATGATTGAACATGGTACTTAGGTGGGGTGCCAGTTTGTTCTGTAGTTCATGTAGAACACTGCCTGGGATGTCGTCAGGTCCCATGTATGCTGTGTTCTTGGCTTTGGATAGTGTGTTTTTTACCTGTGCAGCCATGATTACAGGAACTTTGCATTCTTCTGGTATAGAGATGGGCCCTTTAGGGGATGACAGAGGGGTTAAGTTAGCACTGAACCTATCTGCCAGGATGTTGGCAATATCCGTTGTTTCTGTATATTTAGTGCCATTGTGCTGTAACTCAGAGCAGATCTGAGTGTTGCCATTGAGATTCTTGACATAGCTATAGAATGCTTTGTAGTTGTCTTGAGAGTCAGTGGCAATTTTGTTTTCATAACTAGCTTTGGAGGATTTTATGAGGGATCTCAGCTTCTTACTGAAGCTGACCAGGGAGTTTCTCCAATCATGGGATTTTACTCTTTTTTGCAACAGTTTCTTTCTTCTGTTGTAGAGCTTGTTTATGGCAGGGGACCACCAGATTGGCTTCCTTTTTTTGGAGGATAGCATCTTGGTTCTGTTAGGGATTGCACGATCCATGCACTCATGTAAGTGCTTATAAAGTGCATTTGTGTAGGATTCAGCAATCATACCTCTATTGTCCGTCAGCATGGGTGTCGTGAAGTTTGCCACTTCTGTCTTAAGAAGCGTGAAGTTGGCTTTGGAGAAATTTTTTACTGTGGTTTCCCTAATGGGGGTTAGGGGAGGGATGTGGATGTCTAGGGTGATTAGCTTATGGTCGGATCTGACCAACAAGGAATTGACCTCTGGTGTGGAGCACCGGTTGCCCATGTTGGTAATAACCAGGTCTAGGATATTGCTGCCCCTGGTGGGGGCATGGATAAGTTGATCCATGGCATTGGAATTTATGAATTCCAGAAAACGTTGAGCACAAGAGTTGGTACATGAGTAGTTTTCCCAGTTAATGGTAGGGTATTGAAATCACCCATTATTAGGGTGTTAGGTTGTACCCTAATATTTTCCAGTGTATTAAGAAATGAGGAGTGGGAATCCTGGGGCATGGTGGGGGATCTGTAGCAAGCTACAATTTGGATTGCGGTCTTTCCCAGAGTTAGTTGCACTTAGATAATCCCGGATGCTTTATGCTGAGCAACTAGCCTGGAGGTGTGGATATCCTTAATGAATATGGACACGCCTCCGCCTTTAGTGTTTCGGTCCAGGTTAGGTGGCCGAAAGGTGTGGTATGAAGTATAGCCTGGTAATGCAGACGTACTCTCTGGAGCCTTGAACCAGGTCTCTGTCACTGCGCAGATGTTGATGTTCTTCATTTTAAGGAGTGCCTCGAGAGAGTGCATTTTGAGGTTTAGACTTCTAGCATTGAGTAGCAATACCCTCAGATTCTTCTTGCCTGTACCTGTTAGGGTGGTGAATTTGTCATTTGAACCTTGCCTAAAAAAGGCACTATAGGGGTGGCTAGAGCCTTAGCCAGTATCTGGAATCCCAGGGGCGACAGGTGCAGGCCATCTCTGGCAAAGCATCATGGCTTGTTGATCATGTCATCCCAGGCAGACAGATACTGGATACCCTTAGAATGACACCAGAAGCTTAGCCAATTGTTGAAGTCAATCATTTTGTCCTTGTACTGTGGTATCATTCTGGGTGATGGCAGGATGCTACTCAGGGGTAGGGTCATACCTGCCTGGGCTACAAGATCAGACAGCTCCTCCGTGTCCCTTTTCATGTAGTCCAAGGAGGTACGTCTCAGGTCATTCACACCAACATGGACAATGACAGAGTCATATTTGTACTTGTTGTGGAGTGACCTGAGTGCATGCGTTATGTGGCGGATCCTGGCACCCGACAGGTAGCTGACAGTAACTTTCTCCTTGTTTAGTCTGGTGAGTGGAACATCAGTGTGCCTGACTATAGAGTCACCTATGACTAGTGTGTTGGGAACGTTGTTATGCCTTATGGGCTGTGGTTGAGTGGCACACTGAGTTTGTGGGCTATGTGTCATTTGGGTTGTGTTGGGGGGGTAGAGGTTGCTTGTGTTTCTGCTTTGGAGGTCCTTGTTGCTTGGGCAGGTTTTTACTGAGAGCCTCCGCGAATGTAGGTGTGTGTTTTGTCTTTCTATGTGTGTGTTTTGGTGGTGTAGGTTTTGAGGGACTATGTGCTGAGTGTGGTGTGGTGCAAGTGTTTACCTTCTCCTCTTGACTGTCTAGTTCAGTCTTGGGTGAAGAGAGCTTTGCTTTCAGTTTGGCTATATAAGTGCATCTCTCACAGGTTGTAGTGTTGGGTGGTAGGAGGAGAGGGTTGTCTGTGTACATGAGGCAATTACTGCATTGCCCCAAGATGCCCAGATTAATCAGGTAGACAGGAGAAAACACCGGGAGCTGACCCTTAGACATGCCTAGATAGGTGCTTATTTGTTAAGTACTAGAAACTGTTTTCCTGTAGACAGTGAGGAAAGTTGAGTGCTGAAGTAATTTGTAGCTTATTTAGTCCTTACAATAAGTTCTGAACAAGTGCTGAAACAAAAAACTGGCTAGTTCTAAGAAACAAAATTAAGCTAGAAGGCTTCCCTCCAACACAGAAAGGCTTGGGCCCTAGAAGCCTACAAATAGACCTGGACACAGCAAATCTATATCCAGGCTAGACTACCCACAGGAAAGGCAGGAAACAAGCTTAGAAAAATTTTGCACTCTCTTCGTTTACCATCATAGGCTGTTTCCCTTTTATATCTTAATATAACTTGACTCTCTTTGTTTTACCAACATAGGCTGCCTCCCTTTTATATTTCAATATAAACAATTAACTGCTGTCATTCCAGCATTGTAGTCAAACAATAACCTATTTATTTCAATTCTCTATTGCAGCTTGCTATCTGTGTCTGTGTGCAGGTTATCCTCTCCCTAGTACTGCTACCTGCCTCACAGACTACCCTGCCCTTGAAGTAACAACAAGTTTTGGAGCACAATACCATCCTGTAACACAAGACAGCACCTCCCTCAAGGTTTACTGAATGTATGTAGTTCACTTGGTGCTACTTTCTCTTTGAAAAGTTATTTCTGTGATACATTGTCCCAGGAAAGGGCTCAGCCTCGTGTCTTCCAGCGGCTTGCTAACGCCAAAAGTCCCTCATTACACCCCGCTTTGTCTTCACTCCCTCGCCCGATATTAGTTTATTTATTTCTCCTTGAATAATACCTTGATGCCACTTCTTATTCTCAGCCACTAGGTGGCAGTATTATCCCTCCTAATTCCCTTTCCATAAATTACAGAAACGCTATGTTAATTCTAATTCCCGTACTGTCATTCATGAAAATGCTGTGATATTTCTGCTTTCCAGAGGATTTTCAGCATCCAGTATTTATTCTCTGCATTTCCTACTTAAAGTAAACCAATAATCCCTAACTGAAGACCTGCCTGGTCTTCCTAGCTTAAAGTTAGTTTAACTGTAAATATGCATCTTAACCTGTCTAGCATGTCCCAACTCTAAACGCTAATGTCATTTACCCTACTCAAACTCTGATAGTGATAAGGACATCCCAAAGCTAAGTCATCTTCTGTAATTACAGTACTTACGGAGTGACAAAGCTTCACTGTTTAGATTTTTAACACAAATTCCCTTCACCCAGAGATAACTTTCCAGCCCCTGGGCTCTTTCCCACAAAACTGACTGATTGTTTTCTCAGCTTCCTCCTCCTTAGCTCTACCCGCTCCTTTCGCCCTGCAGGCTCACTCAGCTCCCCTACCCTACCCCCAATTCCCACCCACCCTCAACACATCTAGACTTATACCCACCTAACCATGCCTACTTCCTCTCTACCTAGTAAGCTCCACCCATCACAGCACAATCAACTTCCTTCTCCCTCCCCCAAATATCCATCACCCCACCCATCCCTTCCTTTTTTTCTTTAACAATCCAGTTCCTACTCATATACCTTTCTCAACACCATGCCTACAAAACATACCTCCTTCTCAACTCAACTGTTACTTCTACTTAACCTCACTTACATACACTACCTTACCCAGCCTGGCAACATAATTCATTCACCACTCCTTCATATACCCACCTCACTCCACACAACACACTTACACTCATTTATCTCAATATTCCCTTGCCTATATCCCATTAACAACCATCTATGTTTTCATCACAAACTAATCACTCTATATAAAATCTCTTGCTCCCCCCCCTCTTAACGTCCAAATCCTTCACAAAACTAATCATACAAAACATAGAAAGAAAGCAATCCAAACACCTCTTCAGCTTAATCCAACATCTAACAGCCATACTTCTGTCTGGAGATATACACCCTATCCCCAGCCCAAACACCTCTTCCTGTACATCTAAATCCATCCTACTAGCTTCTCTAAATTCCCAAAGCATAGCTAATAAAATTCCTAATCTGCATGCCTGGCTTCTCCATAACAAACCTGACATCTTAGCTATCTCTGAAACCTGGTTAAAACCTCATATAAAAGATACTGAAATACTACCACCTAACTACTCCATCATTAGAAATGACAGGGCCCACAAAAAGGGTGGTGGAGTAGCTCTACTCTATTCATCCTCCCTATCCATTACACCCTATAATAAACCCATTCTCCACTTCACCAATGCTGAACTAATACTAGCTCTATTTCAGTTGAATAAACACAAACACATATGCATAGCCTCCCTTTACATTCCCCCTGGAGACAATACTTCAGTACTTGAAGATATCCTCTCTTGGCTTTCTACCAATATCAGTAATGAAACTGTTATCATGGGAGACACAAACATTAATCGGTCCTCCATTCAGTCCCCTACACACCCCCTAAATATCAACCTATATAATTACTCTCAACTCATCAACTCCACTACCAGGCCCTCTAAAGACTTCTTAGTGGTAGCACCCTAGACTGGATCTTAGTCTCTCACCCCCACTACTACCCTGACAGTGGAACTCTTCCCGATTCCCTCAGTGACCACTTTCCCATCTTTGCCAGGTATCTTCCTTCTCCCTTACAAGTAATTCATAATTACATCACCACTCGCTACCTAAAGAACTTCAACCAAAAAGCCTTCTCTGACCCCCTAAAATCTCTTAACTGGAACCCGCTAAAATCTCTATCCCTGGATAATGCTGTTGCACACTTTAATACAACTTTCCTAAAACTGCTAGATAGTTATGCCCCCATAAAAACCAAAAGAATAAGAAATAAAATCGCCCCCTGGCAAACAAAAAACACACTAACTGCCATGCACCTTAGAGACAAAGCCTGGGCACGTTACCTAAGAAACAAAACACCAACCTCCCTTAATGAGTTCAAAACACTTCTCAACAGAGTCAAAAAGCTTATCATAGCAGACCATCATAATTACTTCTCCTTACTTCAAAACAATCACAAAACCAATCCACAAAAATTCTGGAAAGGCATAACTACCCTCCTAAAAGCCGGCACAACTGAAAATCCAAGCCCTGACCCACATGCACTAGATATAGATCTGGCCACCCAATTCAACTCTTTTTTCATCGACTCTATTTCCAAACTGACCTCATCCTTCTCAGACAACACATCACCCCCTACAGCTGCATCTCCTCTCTTGTCACCCCCCTCACCTCCAGTCTCTCATCCCCCATCCTCTCAACCCCCACTTTTCTCCATAAAACCCATTCCTACTTCTACCATAAAAAATCTCCTGCAAAAGCTAAAACCATGCACCAATGCCCCAGATAACATTCCCTCATCTTTCCTCAGCTTAGCCGCCAATGCCATTGCCTTCCCTATCAGCATCCTAATCAATTGCTCTATCCAAGAAGGTCTTGTACCCCAACTCTGGAAAAAGGCTTTCGTCATGCCCCTGCACAAAGGAGGCAATAATAACAATATTACTAACTTCCGTCCCATTGCCATACTCTCTCCCCTCTTGAAACTCCTAGAAAAATGTATCCATCTTCAACTCCTTCCCTATCTTTTAGACAACAACTTATTAACTCCCACTCAACACGGATTCAGACCCAGTCACAGCACTATGACTGCCCTCCTATCCTTCCTGGAAACTGTGAATAAAGCCAGGGATTCTGGTTTTACTGTATCTACCCTCTTACTTGACCTTTCTAAGGCCTCCAACACTATCTCTCACAACCTTCTCCTTACTAAACTATCCAACCTAAACCTATCCCCTTCTTCTCTTAAGTGTTCCACCAGCTACCTCTCCAACAGGCAGCAAGCTGTTAAGTGGAAAAAAAACATCTCCTCTTAACACCCCCACTGGTGTCCCCCAGGGTTCCATATTGGGTCCCCTCCTCTTCAATATATTCATTAATGATTTCTAACACTCAATCCCTTATGCTAACCTTATTCAATATGCAGATGATTCAACAATTATCTGTGCTGCTACATCCATCCCCACTCTCTTAAAGCTGACTCAAGATTCCTTCTCTACCACAGAACAGTGGACGAAAGACAATCATTTAGCACTCAATGCATCAAAAACCAAACTTATGGTATTTACCCCCTCTAAAACCAACACCATTGACAGAAACCAATTCTCCATCACCAGCCATAATAACACACCTCTTGAACTGGTATCCGAAACCAAACTACTAGGAGTCCAAATCAATGACCAGCTTAAATTCAATTCCCATCTACAACTAAACATAAAGAAAACCCACCAAAAACTTGGCATGTTCTACCAACATAATCAATACCTCACTACTTCTACTACGCTCACTCTCTCAACTACATTTCTTATCCCTTCCCTCCTTTATGGTGCCCCTGCAATAATTTCTCAAGTCAA
This sequence comes from Protopterus annectens, assembly GCF_019279795.1. Classification (NCBI taxonomy): domain Eukaryota; kingdom Metazoa; phylum Chordata; order Ceratodontiformes; family Protopteridae; genus Protopterus; species Protopterus annectens. The sequence goes on from NC_056730.1 coordinate 453,041,534, forward strand.
AATGGTCCTCTTGTTATAATAAAATTGCAAAATATGCCTCTAGCCAAAAATCATCAACCCATCACTGTACATCTCTCCACAAACTAAACTGGCTAGAACTTCCTAACTATCTCTCCTATACTCAGCTTACTCATGCTCACAAACTCATATTTCACCCCTCCATCTGTCCTTCCCTTTCCTCTACCTTTAAAATGCATCACCCAGAAAGACTACTATGATCTATCAACCAAAACCTAATAGAACTGTACAAACCCCTTCGCTCCCCAGGAAAAAACCTCCTGTCCTTTGCCCTGGCATGCCTATGGAACTCCCTCTCTCCTTCCATCCGTACCACCACTAACCTCCCTTCCTTTAAAAAATCACTTCACTCACACCTAACATACAAGTGGGAATGCTCCTGCTCCCACCCCTCATAGCCTATTCTCCTCTTCCTACTGGCAACTATCTCATTTATTCCAGGCACCAACTCCATACTTACACCTAGCAAGTACTAAGCCAATTGTAAATAACTTCTTATCATTCTAAAATTGTACTTTTCCATTTCACAAAACTTTATATTTACTAAAGAAATGTCTTGTTTGTTTTCTGCTAAATGTAACCTATTAACTTTATTGTAACTGCTGTAATTTTCATTTTTTTTTCTTATAACCACAAAAGTTTTAATTTGTAAACTGCTGATTATCTTTGTGTTGGAGCTTTTCTCCCCAGGACTCCATTGAAAACGGGTTCTTATTGGCCCAATGGACTATCCTGGTTAAACAACTGCAAATAAATAAATAAATAAATTTCAATGGAGAGCACACTAAAATGTTTCATTTGTTGTGTTATTTATGAAGTTTAAGACTTAAGTGGAAAATAAAATTTGATAGTAAAATGTCTACATCCATGGTGCCACTGCATTGCAACTTTTCTTATCAATGAAAGTTATGGTCTGATGCATAGCTCTCAAAAAGGTATTTTAAAGTAACCAAGATCTATTGCGCCTTGAAGCAATCCTAATTCATACAGAGAAGCACAATAAATGAGTAGCTATGGTAATTAATTCATTGTAAGCCAAATAAATGTGGAAAACCTGAGATATAAATATAATGTGGGCAAAGTTAGTATTGTACTAATGCAAAGTAGGTTAGGCTTTACAGAATATTAAACAGTGTAAGAAACTTCTCTGTGTGGAAGATTTTCAGTCCATATATTTCTAGTTAATCACTGTATATTAACAGATCACAAAATAGTAGTAGAAGTAACAAACTTAAACTCATCTTAAGTCAAAACAAAACAAAACAAAAAATAATAATAGAAAATATATATTTATACAGCATTACTAAGTATTCGAAAGTAATCCAGGTAAGGCAGGCAGCCTGTTTCCAGTCGAAAATCCTTTATTGTTGCATACTTGGACAGAGCTAATCTTTGAGGAGGTCCCTGTTTAAAGACCCCCAGAGCTAATCAGATTGAGGATTCATAAAAACCCCCTAGCATTTGTATTAAGGGCTGCTTTGAAGAGGTCCTGTTTCATCATGAAGATGTGGATATTTCTGATTCAAAGACACATTATCTGCAATGAGGAAAGGCCTTATTTACAAAAGATTTTGCAGTAATCAATGTTAAGTGTCATAAGTGCGGATCATCACTTTCATGTGGTAGCTAACAGTGGCAGAAGCATTGTGTTAGCACAGGCACCCATCATCACTCTCCCACACACAAACACAATAAAACACTCACAAACTGCACATATCCCATACATGTACCTGCTATTAGAATGTCCATAATGGTTTCTTTTTCCCTGGCCTAGTAATTCATGAAAGATTACAGCCAGTCCCAAATGCCTGACATTTGAGTTTTGCCCTTCATGTCCTTCAGTACTTATATTAGTGCAAAAGCTGTTATCCTACTCCCTTTAATCATTTGTAGGAGGAATGCTTAAAATCCATCCATGTTTTTGTCCCATCTTTAATTTTTCCTTTTGTCCCGATGTCTTGTACTATGAGGTTGAGAGGTATGCTTTATTTTCCTCTCTCACTCCCCCTCAGAAGTCAAGAACTGTTGCAGGTATTCCATAATGCATGAGATCCAAACTTTATGTAAAAAACCCTGCTGTAGTAAATTATCAGCTAGTGCACTAGGTTAATACCAACATTTCATCTGCCATTGGTGCAGGGTTCAAATTCCTCCCCCCTTCCTGTTTCATGCTCTTTTCTTGGTGGTGCTGTGGTAGCGTTGTCGCCTCACAATAAGACGTTGTCCTGTTCGATTCTCAGCTAAAGCGTCTTCTGTGTGGAGACATGCGTGAATGGGTGTACCTTCGTTGAAGGTTGTATGTCAGGGCTGGAAACTCGGTACGTAAAAATCTACTGCCAATCATTAGCGGACCGGACCGGAGTTCCGCTGTGGCGACCCCTAACCGGGAAAAGCCGAAAGATACAACAACAACATTAATTGCCTAAATATTATCCCTGGTATGTAGTGGTGGTGCAGAGAACTAATATCCTTGGTGGGAGGGTGCAGGGTTAGAATCTCTTTTAGTGTCTTTAAGGCATGCTACTTATCCCTGGTGTCTAGTGGTGGTGCAGAGAACTAATATCTTTGGTGGGAGGGTGCAGGGTTAGAATCTCTTTTAATGTCTTTAAGGCATGCTTCTTATCCCTGGTGTCTAGTGGTAGTGCAGAGAACTAATTTCCTTGATGGGAGAGTGCAGGGTTGAAATCTCATTTAGTGTTTTTAAGGCACACTACTTATCCCGGGTGTCTTTTGCTCCCCGCACAATGTTTTTTTAATACTTGCCTTTAAGGTACACTACATAGGGTATCCCTGGTGTCTAGTGTTTCCCAAAACCCACAACTTCTGAGTTACATCTGGTGTCTAGTGGTCTAGTGGTTCCCCCATTTCCAATGTGTTTACATGCTGTTTAGGCACAAGATATAAAAAGAGCTCTCCCTGGTGTCTAGTGTCCTGCCATCCCAAATTATGTTTAACTATCTTTTGGGCATATCATGCTGAGTGATCCCTGGTGCCTAGTGTTCCCATCAACCCTGTGTGCTATTACAGCATGTACCTTACAACATATCCTTAGTGATTAGTGGTTCCCAAACCCCTGGAACCCCATTCTATTTAAGTGTCTCTCAGATACAAGGTTAAAGAACTATCCACGGCGGCTAGTGGCTACCTTCCACCCATGAGGCTCTACTCATCAGTCTAGTGGTGTGTCGAAGTATGACAGCCACACCAACACACCTATGTGCATGTATGCACACACACACACACACACACACACACACACACACACACACACACACACACACATGCAAAATAGCCCTCTCCCCACTTGGTTGCAGTCACAGACACACTCATCGATTCACAAACACACAGACACAAACACAACTTACCCCCCTTGCTAAATCCCCTTTTGTTACCTCCTAGGCAGTTACACATTCACACATACATTCACACATGAAACCCCATGCATACACCCATGCACATACACCCTAACACTATCATACCACTAAACTCTTCAGCACTTACCTCTACCCTGATAGATGAACATGATTGTTTGACTGTGTTCACTACCACAAGGGGCCAGGGGTGGTCATGCTATTCTATACAACAGAGCAATTCTCTTAATCACTCTTCTACATAGATGCCTTATCATAGGAAGTTTCGTGGATGAGTACACGGCTAATTAGTATATACTTCTTCCCTGGACTGCCTCATTAGCATGTAATATGGCCACGGAGATAGTCCACCTCAGTGCTGCACATCTTCATGCAAAAGCACAGTAGTCTTAGGTTCATAGGTTCATAGGTAGGTAGGTACTAGGCTAACGGCCCGAGGGCCAAAGCAAGCCTAGCCAAGAGTGTATTGGCTTTTGCCACCCATGTATTGTTAAATTCCTGCCGCTCTATCAAGCAGTGCCAGAGATATAATCCCAGGGGTGAACTTCCTATCACCAATCCACTTATCAAGGTTTCTCTTGAATAGTGCTAATGACGGGCTCTGCTTGACGTGGATGGGAATTTGTTCCAGAACATGGGAAGTCTCTGAGACACAAATCTATTCCTCCAGCATGTCCTATTTATTGTTGTGGTGAGGTTTAGGTCACTAGAGTGTGTAGCTTGGAGAGACCGGGATTTCTTCAAGTGGAGCATGTCCAACAATTCTGGGTTTGACTTAGCTTTGTATGTCAGACAGAGATCTCCTCGGAGTAAGCGGTATGCGACCGAGTAGAGTTTGAGTTTCTTGAGTCAGTCAGCATAGGGCAATTGTTTGAGGCCAGCGATCCTTTTGGTGAGATATGTTTGGGGCCTCTCAAGTTGTTGTAGGTGTCTTGTGAGGTACATCCCAAAGGGGCATTGTATTCAATGAGGGGTCTGATAAGTGATGAGCAGTGGGGAACAATAACTTCCTTATTTCTAGATGTGAACCCTTTTGTGATTAAGTGGGCCATGTAGAAGGATTTTCTGACCACTGTGGCAATGTGATTATCGAAGGAGAGGTTACTATCTACTTGGGTCCCAAGGTCTTTTATCACACTTTCTGTGTTAAGTGAACTTCCCCCTATTTGGTTATTCATGGGTACCTTGTTTTTGCCGAAGGGGATAACAATGCATTTTTTGGCATTTAGTTTGAGGCCGTGATTTTGACACCAGGTGTCCAACTCAGTGAGACCCTTTTGCAGGATGTCTCCATCAGCAGGGGAATCTATAATGGCACCAAGTTTGCAGTCATCTGCGAACTTGGCTAGCCATAGGCCCTTGGTGTTCGCTTGCACTTCAGAGAAGTATATACCGAACAGGAGGGGTCCCAAGACTGAGCCCTGGGGTACTCCACTTGTCACTGGTTTGGAGTTGGATCTGGAGTCAGCAACTCTTACCATGTGGGTTCTGTCCATGAGCCAGTTGGCCTCCCATCTCATGACATAAGGGTTTATGTTACGGTTGCTGAGTTTATCAATGATTCCTGAATGTGGAATAGTGTCAAAGGCTTTAGCGAGGTCCAGGTGGGCTGTGTGGACCACCTTGCTCTCGTCTATGGCCTTAGTAACTGTTTCAAAGAAGTCTACCAGGTTTAAGAGACATGACCTACCTTTTACAAATCTGAATTGGGTAGCATCCAGAGTTTGGAGGTTACCTATATCTTTGTTTATGAGTCCCATGATGGTTCCTTGGCCTTGCAGACCAGGCTTGTCAGGCTAATAGGTCTATAGTTCCTGGGATCTGTGGTGGTTCCTCCTTATTGGAGTGGGATAACCGTTGCTGTGCACCATTCTGTGGGCACATAGCCTGTGCTAAGGCTGTGGTTGAACATGGATTTTAGGTGAGGGGCTAGTTCATTTTGGAGTTCATGTAAGACGCAGCCTGGGATGTTGTCCGGTTCCATGGATGCTGTGTTTGTGGCCTTAGAGAGTGCCATTTTTACCTGTGTTTTGTGATTATGGGGGTCCTGCAACCAGCTGGTATAGTTATAGGCCCTTTGGGGGGTGAAAGGGGAGTAAAGTTTGCACTGAACCTATCTACCAATATGTTGGCAATATCAGTTGGCTCTGTATATTTTGTGCCGTTCTGTTGTAGCTCGGTGCATATCTGGGTGTTGCCATGGATATTCTTGACATAGCTAAAGAATGCCTTGTGGTTGTCTTTGGAATCTGTGTCAATTTTTCTTTCAGAGTTAGCTTTGGAAGATTTTATGAAAGACCTTAGTTTCTTACTGAGGCTCGTCAGTGAGTTCCTCCACACCTGGGTTTTTACTCTCTTTTGCAACAGTTTCTTCCTTCTGTTGTAAAGTTTGTTAATGGCAGGGGACCACCAGATCGGCTTCCTTTTTTTGGAGGATAGTGTCTTGGTTTTATTGGGGATAGCACAATCCATGCACTCATGTAGGTGCTTGTAGAGTGCATTTGTGCAGGATTCAGCAGTCATGACTGTATTGACTGTGTTATCCATCTGCAGGGGCATCGCGAAGTTAGTCACCTCATTCTTGAGAAGCGTGAAGTTTGCTTTGGAAAAGCTTTTTACGATGGTTCCTTGTGTGGTGGTGGGGTCGGGATGTGGATATCTAGGGTGATTAGTTTATGGTCTGATCTGACAAGCGAGGAGTTGACCTCGGGCATTGAGCATTAGTCACCCATGTTGGTAATGACCAGGTCCAAAATATTGTTGCCCCTGGTGGGAGTTGATCTCGGGCATTGAGCATTGGTCACCCATGTTGGTAATGACCAGGTCCAGAATATTGTTGCTCCTGGTGGGGGGCGTTGACAAATTGATCCAGGGCGTTTGAGTTTATGAACTCCAGGAATCATTGAGCAAGGGTGTTAGTACAAGAGTAGTTTTCCCAGTTTATGTTGGGGTAGTTGAAATTGCCCATTATTATGGTATTTGGTTGGACCCTCATTTTTCCAATGTCCTCAGGAATGAGGAGTGAGCATCCTGGGTCATGGTGGGGGATCTATAACAAGCTACAATTTGGAATGCATTTTTGCCCTGGGTTAGTTGTACTTGGATGATTTCAGATGCATCCTATTTTGCAACTAGCCTGGAGGTGTGGATGTCCTTGATGAATATGATCACACCTCCACCCTTTGTGTTTTGGTCCGGGTTTTGTGGCCGAAACGTGTGGTATGATTTATAGCCTGGTAGTGCTGGGGAGCTGTCGGGAGCCTTGAACCAGGTCTCAGTCACTGCACAGATATCGATGTTCTCCATTTTGAGGAGTGCCTCAATTGAGTGCAGTTTGAGGTTTACACTCCTAGCATTGAGTAACATTGCCCTCAATTTTTTGTTTCCTGTAGTTCTTATTGGCCTTGCAGACAGCCTTTGCGTTCCAAAGGTTTACCACAAGGTGTACACCATATACACCTGTCAGGAACCTTTACGAATTCAACCAATATATTTTAGCAATAACCCATAAATGCCTATGATCATGGTAGAGGTAAGTGCTGAGGAGTTTACAGGTAAGATAGTATTTGGGGATGTGTGCATGGATGTATACATGAGGCTGCATGTGTCAATGTCTTAATGTCTGATAGGAAGGGTTTGTAGTGGAAATTGCTGTACTTGGTAGCCATAAAATGAAAAAAAAAGCAGCTTACATAGTGTGCTGAAGAGTTGTGGTATAGTTTCTGTACTTACTTGGTTTGTGCAGTTTCTGTGAATACCAGAGGTGCAGACTACTGCAGGGGAACTGAACATAAGTATTTTGTTACTATAACTATTAATTCATAATGCAGTAATAACATTCTATTAATAAAATATGTATTTTTTAATTGTGAGGTAGATTGTGTTTTTGATATGGTGCTTTTTGTTGCTACACTGCTTATTTTTATGGAGTACGCCCTGCAAGCATTTCCTCATTGGGTTACTTTAGATTCATGTTATATTCATGAAGGGTCATGTTTTCCCTTTACTGTAATTGTGATGAATTGTGATGTCAGCAAAGCAGCTTACATATTGCAGTTTTAAATGCAGCATTTTGCCAGTTTTCTTTTAATTTCTTGTGTGTGTGTGTGTGTGTGTGTGTGTGTGTGTGTGTGTGTGTGTGTGTGTGTGTGTGTGTGTGTGTGTGTGTGTAGACAGGAAGATTTTCCTGTATTAAGGAGGGCTTAGATTTTATCTCATGCATGTTCTGCATCTGTTTTACTTATTATATCCATCTGAAAGCAGTGACATGAATTGTTTCTGTGAGTAATGTTTAATTTACAATGGGCATGCTTACTGGCTTGTTCACTTTGCGTGCACATTTTATAGGCTGGATTCAATAACACCTACACTAAGTCTACACTGTTCTGAGTGAACAGACAACGCAGACATAACTCACGCCTTCCTCCTAATTTTAGTTTTCCAACTGATATTCCTGCAGCTTTAAATATTAACAGGGATTCACATAAGTTACCACAAAGTGCAGACTACCTGTACACTTAGTGTAATCTTTTTGAGTGACTAGAAAGCACAAAAAAATGTGGTCAGAATTTTATTGAAAGCATATTGTGTGAACTTAGTATAGCCTTTATTGAATCTTGCCTGTGATTTAGGTTTAGAAGTGATTACTAGACTAATAACCTTTTTAAGCCAAGCTCCCTAATGGTGTGAATCAAACCCTGCAACTTTTGTCTATAAGGTAAACACCTTAACCATTATGCTAACCTCTTATCCATTCATCATGAACATACTAATTAGGTTAAATTGTATACAGGCATTGAATAGCACTAGCGATTCAGGTAAAGGACTGCATAATTAAAGAGAAATGTAGTGCTAACAAGAAAAAGAGCATTAGGCTGCTCTACAGCTGGAGCAGTGCTAGTTTGAGGTACATGACCAATGCAGCAGACATCATAGTGAGTTAGTCTTTACTCTTATGTACAACGTAGCACCACACAGCAGTATCTCACACCCATCTAGCACAAGAGGGGCAGTAGAGTGGCTACAAGACAGACCGCTGTTTATCATATAAATGGGGAGGAAAATGTGTCAATAAGAAAGTGCAAAAGAAGAAAACAGCACACAAGGATAGCCAAAGGTATGAGAGTGGGGGGTAATTGTCAGGGTGGAAAGACTCCTTTGGAATATACAGACAAGAAAAGCAGGTGAGGAAGGCAATGAGGGACCATTGTGGATGTTATAAAGGGAGAAGGACAGGTAAAAGGGATATATAGACAAACACTGGGAGAGCAATGGATGTCCACAAGCACATACAGAGTGTGGACAAAGAGTGACATGAAAGCTTAGATAACAAACAAAGGATGATAAATGACAAATAAGGGAGGGAAATATCAGAATGAGGATAGGTTAAAGTCCTATGACTGCATACCAGGCCACCCCATAGGTCAACAAGCACAGGGATTACTTGCATCGGTAGATATTGTTATAAGCCACTTGCTCCCCCAGTGGCCTGATGAATACTACTGGTGGTCATGAGATTCCACAAGCCATGGCAAAAGGTTATCCATATTAGCAAGCAGGCATCCACTTGCTGGCACATCTCTGCAACAATCAGCTTCCACAACTGATACAAAGAAACCAGGGCAGATCCTTCAACACCACTTTCATCAGAGGAGCCTTCACTTCTCCCTCCTGAGAAGTAGACACAGAGGACATAAGTGACCCCCTCCAGGCCATCACCAAAATGGTAAGTGATGCTATTCAGATTGGCATGAGTGACTGGCCTTCCCTACTGGAGGAGGACTGGTGTTCAAGGATCCTCTTCTGAAAGGGATCAGCCGTGGTCTTTTGACATCAGTTGTGGAGGCTGACAGAACAGGACAGAATGGCACTGCCTCAGATCATTGAACCAGTGCTGGCACTACTTATCATAATGGGAGATGGCATTCACCTTCCTCATGCCAGACATCCACCTTCTGTGATGAAACATCATTCTGGCCCAGAAGGAGCCCTTGTGCAGGAAGAGCAGGAACATCCTTCTCTACCTGGCACACCACACTGGAACCCTGTATTATATAGTGCCTGAAGTTCCAAGGCCACTCACTCAGACCCACTTGGAGAGCAAATTGGTGCCTTTGTGTGCATAGATACAGAAATGTGAATCAAGTGTCATGTATCCCCACTCTGTGGCACTAGTGTTGCACAGCAGTACTAAGAATAGCTGTAGCCCTGCACTGTAGGATTCTAGGCATAAACATTCTGTATCTACAAACATACTGGTCACATGTTTCATGATCAGCATGATGTGCACAGCTACCACTGCCATGTTTAGGTAGTGCAGTACAATACAGCAGCAATTCACAAACAGTGTAGCACTAAATATCCTTACCAACATAGCTGCCATGCTAAGTGGCCCTTGTTAATGTGATATAAGCTATCAGTGTCATTTTGTGCAACACAGCTCACTGTCATGCAACTGTGGAATAGAAGACTTTCAGGAAAATTGCCTTAGGCTTGCATCATCACAGAGTTAAGAAAGGAGTCCTGACTGGTAAAGTACCTCAGCAAGATAACAAACACTACTGGGGGTGGTGGACACACTAAAGCAAATGTCATGATGTGCTTGTGCTTGGGAACACAGAACACTTCCATAGCACTGCACCATCTGCTTTTGGCTGTGGAGACAACCATGTACAATAAAAACCTTGTGAAGGACTTGCTGTGATGATGTAAGGTAGTGCCATCGGTGCCAGGGGGAGTAGAGCAGTGCATATGTCTCATATGCCAGCATAGCTAGCTGGAGTTTTGTAAAGAATTTTACGTCATGTGACTATCACATTGATCTGTACAGATGTTTGTGTTGAAAATATATTTGTAAAGTTGTTTGTGTTAAAAATGTACTAACAGTGGGTCCTGCTGGACAGAAAAGAGATATACATGTATGTCAGTATTATTATAATAGATTCAATTTATATGTTTTAACACAGAATTCTAGAAGGGAAGAGGTTAATCTCAGTCCAGCTATTTTTGAAAAATAGGTTGAAAATTAAATGGGTTGGTATAGGCCATAAAGAGTTTATCTTACAGGTCAAATTGCAGCCAGAGATAAAAATGTCTGGGAAAACCAGGACTAGGAATCTTGCTATATTGTCCTTAGGGGTGAACTAATTGCTAACCCAGAAGGGTGGAAGTTTTTGAAATTGTTTTATAACATTCAGATGCTGCAACAGATCTTAGCAAAACTCTGGGTGTGTATTGTACTAGAGTCAGGTAACCAGATGTGATGTCATTCTGTAACCAGCACTGAAATGATTATTTAGATATTAATGAGAGATTAGTGAGAGATATGATGGAAACTCTCACAGCAGCACTTTGTTTTTCAGAACCTGACAGCAAAGATCTCTCACGGATATCTCACACAACCTCACACCTCATCTTGCTTTGCTGTAGTAAGCAACTCAGCACTCATCTTGCCTTGCTGTAGTAAGTAACTTAACTAGAAAAGAGTAATTCATTATTCAGTCAGGAAAATATAGTGAGATTAGTTAAGTATTGTTTTTCTGCATCTGTGTGAATCTATCCAACTGTGTTATTTATCTCCTGTGATTGAAACTCTGGTGTTTATTGTAACAAGAAAGTCAGTATTCTCATGTTTTCTATTTTATTATTTATTATTAAATATTTCTATACCTTTTATTGTGGCTGGTCTTTTAAAGAATATTTTTAACATCTTAAGAGTACTTATGCTTATTTTAGTGACATTGTGGCCGCTCCTGAAAGCCTTGCTGCATTGGTCAAACTCTACCATTTGTATTAGTATTAATTTTACTCAGTATAATTGGGTACCCTTGATCCTTAGAGTAGCTGACTAGTGGCAGCATAATTACCTTATAGGTTTATAGATTCATAGGTGTTTACTAGGCTAATGGTCCTGGGGCCTTTACAAGCTTAGCCATAGGATTACCCTGGCATAGTGCCACCGAACCTTAGTTCCCAGTGCCTCTGTTGAGTAGAGCCACTGGAGTTATCCCCAGGGTGAATTTTCTGTTACCCATCCACTCATCAAGATTTCTCTTGAAGAGGGTCAGCGAGGTGCTCTGCTTGACATGCATTGGAAGTCTGTTCCATAGCATGGGCAGTCTATGGGTTATGAACCTGTCCCTCCAGCATGTTCTGTTAATTGTGGTAATGAGGTTGAGGTCTTTAGAGTGTGTGGTGTGAAGGGTCTGGGATTTTTTTAGATGTAGCATTTCTAACAGAGCTGGGTCAGACATGGCTTTGTAAGTCAAGCAGAGATCGCCTCTAAGTAAGCAATATGAGACAGAGAATAGTTGAAGTTTTTTGAGTTTGTCCATATAGGACAAGTGTTCAAGGCCTAGGATCCTCTTTGTAAGGTACTTGTGTGGCCTCTCCAGTTGTTGCAGGTGTCTAGTGAGGTATTTGCCAAATGGGGCATTGTACTCAATGATTGGCTTAATGAGGGAAGAGTAGAAGGAGACAATGACCTCATTCTTCCCGGATGCAAAACCCTTAGTAATGAGATGTGCCACATAGAAGGACTTTCTGACCACAGTGGCAATGTGGTGATCAAAAGAGAGGTTGCTGTCAGTCTGTGTTCCCAGATCTCTTATAACTCCTTCTGTGCTCAGTGGACTACCATCAATGTGGTAGTTAATGTGAACCAGGTTTTAACCAAAGGGTAAGACAACACAGTTTGTGGCATTGAGCTTAAGGCCATGGTTCTGACACCAGTCGTTGGTCTCAGTGAGGGCATTTTGTCGGATGTCAGCATCGCTTGGGGAGTTAATAATAGCTCCCAACTTGCAATTGTCTGTGAACTTTGTCAGCCAGAGTCCCTTCGTGTTGGCTTGGACTTCAGAGAAGTAGATACCAAACAGGAGAGGATCCAGGACTGAACTCTGTGGGACTCCAATCATGACTAGTCAGCAGTCTGACTTGGAGTCAGCTACTTTCACACTGTGGGTTCTATCTGTGAGTCAGTTTGCAACCCACCTAGTGATATAGAGGATGATGCCAAGCTTAGTGGGCTTTTCTATGATTCCTGAGTGGGGAATGGTATCAAAAGCCTTGGCCAGATCAAGGTATGCTGTATGAACCACCTTGCCTTCATCGACAGCTCTGGTGACTGACTCAAAGAAGTCGACCAAGTTGAGCAGGCATGATCTACCCTTCACAAAACCAAACTGTGTAGGATCCAGAGTTTGGAGATTCCCTATATCCTTGTTTAATAGGTCCATGATGATGCATTCCATAGCTTTGTATATCAGACTCATCAGGCTAATGGGACAATAGTTCCTAGGGTCTGTAGTCACTCCTTTGTGGAGAGGGATGACTGTAGCAGTGCGCCATTTGGTAGGGACAAAACCAGAGGTGAGGCTGTGATGGAACTGGGCACACAGGTGAGGTGCCAATTCACTCTGTAGTTCATATAGAACACAACCAGGGATATTGTCAGGTCCCATAGAAGCTGTATTCTTGGCCTTGGACAGTGCTGTTTTAACCTGTGCAGCTGTAATACTGGGCAGAGGGAGCACAGCTGGTAAATCTGAGCCAGCCTTTCCCGTGTGTGTGTGTGTGTGTGTGTGTGTGTGTGTGTGTGTGTGTGTGTGTGTGTGTGTGTGTGTGAAAATAAAATATCCAAGTGTGTGTGTCAGCTACTTGGAACAGGGGCACAGTGCTCCAAAGTTGTCAGTGTAGAGTCTTTCTTGGGGCCTGGAGAGAGACAAAGTCCAGCCCCAGGTTGAGAGTGTGTTCCCTGAGTTCTCTTAAGAGAAAATGTGCTTGGTCCAGACAGATGCATCTGAAAATACTGCGTTTATCCATTTTTGTTCCTAGTGGCTGTCTCTCATTGGTGTCAATGGTGAGAACTGAGGATCCTTGGTTACTGGCCTGGAGTAGGGGCCATCACACTTGCCACAAAATGTTTGGTGATCTAGAATCATATGATGAGGTATGGCTGTAATATGTAATTGAGAGGCTGCACTTAGTACTAATTGTAGCTGGTAAACAGAGGCATAAGGGGAGGAGTGGGTGCATGATCATGACTACTATACAGAAATGGAGGACTGTGCATAACACTGACTCTGGCTGCTAAACTATTCACTAAAGGACGGTGGTGTGAGCACTGGTATGGAATCACACAGTATACCATACACATTTACTGACTGACATGTGTCACCCACTGGTGTACATGTACTGACATGGCCATCCAAGTTCATTATACAGAAGAATGAAATGCTACTGTAGGCCCTTCACGCACATGGCATGCACCTCCTGGGAAAAGGTATTGTAGATAAGCATTACTGAGAAAGAATTGGGTAGGAACTTGTGCACTATGTGAATGCTGTAGGCAGCCACAATAAGTGTCTACAACAGGTTGGAAGATGGATACTGATATGATACTCCACATTAAGGAAAAAGGGATGAGATACTGTGACAGAGAGTTCCACCAGAGGGAGTGGACCACCAACCCTAAAGATGTGCTGATAGATGGAGGATCTTTTGGTCTAACTTGGCAATCAGAGGAGTGGCCCCTCTGTTAAGAGGTGGCTTGAATGTGGAAGCTGGGATGGCACCAACCACTTGTTTGTAAGTCAGGGAAACATCAGATTAGTAATGTTCATTATAGTATACTTCAGCACATACTACTGCATGTTTGAAGAGAAGGCCTGTCCATCACCCACTTGCACACCTGCCCCTCAGGCACTTTTAGTCTGCAACTGCAACAACCTGAACAACAATGTAGGTCTATCAATGTAAGACATAGCTGGATGTTAATGCATACTATTATGCATGCCTCAGGGGGGTTATAGAGGCATATGTGTGTGAACAGACAATGGTGTCATGTATGTTCCTGCTTTCCCAGGTCCAGTTGTTGAGGGGCACTATACGGGTGGTGCAAAGCATCTGTGACTAATGATGACAAGATACAGGTGTCACAGTCTGATGTCATATTAGCACTGTCTGCAGCTCTACAGGATGAAGTGTCTCCAATATCCACCATCACAGAGGTCCCAGATGAAGTACACTCAAAGTGTGTAGCTCCATCATGGCTTGACGGACATCTTCTACCTGACACTCCCTCACTAGCTCTACCTGTACCCCCAGTGCCCACAGCATCTGAAATGTACACCTTCTTTGTGGTGCACATATCCACTATAGGATACAGGTACTGCCATAACACCTGAATCATCCTTGATGTGGCTGTGATAAATTACATTAAACAGCAGATGTGCAAGAAAGCAATCCAGGCACAGGTGACATCTGCCCACAGCATTGTGGAGATTGTAAATATGTACCACAGTTTATGAGACAACTTATATCAGCTTCACTTTCAAACAGCATAAAAAGCAATTTGCAGGTTTACATTGCTTGCAGACCCTTGTGCATAACATTTCAGCCTTTTCAAAGTGCTAAATTGGCTATCTGTCACTGAAGAATCAACCTATCTGCTATGTACACTAATATACAAAGCTCTGAATGAAGGCTATTGCCTTCCTTTGAAGAGAAAACTGCCCGTCAGATAGGAGACATTCTCTTTAAGTAATAGTCAAGAAAATGTAATCACATTAACTCATTGCAGCTGAGTGCACCTCCAGGCTTTTCTGCAGTTAACTCCTATTACACCTCTAGGCGTCAACTATTGCTTGTTCATATTTACATTAATAATTCCAAAACCACTCTATGTACATGGTATCAGTAGATTTCATTTTGAAACATACATGATGGCAAACACAACTGTATTGATATTTGACCTCTGTCAATGAATATTTGCTAGAACTATAAGGTGATAATTTCATTTTTAAAGGCTTAAGCCACACCCACTGGGAGTTAAAGGTACATACTCAAAAGAGCTGTACTGGAGGGAATGGGACCCAGTTTTAAAACAGCAGCAGGAGAATGTACCTTTCCCACATTAGGCTCTGCTCCGTGGAAGAACCTCCCTCCTGAAATAAGATGCCAAAATGCCCTTCAACGGTTTATATCATCACTTTCAGAATATCTCCACAGTGAAATATCATGTAAGTGCTTCAGGGATAATGTTTAACAGCAAGTCAGTGCACAGGTTAAGCAAAATCTTTTTAGAACTGTAGCCTTAACATGGTCAATAAAGAGAGTATCACCAATACTGTAATACCACATTTTAACAAAACCAATGAAAGGAGTGTAACAATATTGCTTATCATGTGTATAATGCATACATCTGTTACATTCTGCACATTTTGTACATAATGTATATAGGTGTTAAGGATTACATTACTAGTATATAATATATATAGGTGTTAAGTATTACATTACTAGTATATAATGTATGTGGGTGTTAAGGATTACATTGGTAGTATATAATGTATATAGGTGTTAAAGATTACATTACTATTATATAATGTATACAGCTGTTAAGGATTACTAGTATATAATGTATATAGGTGTTAAGGGTTACATTACTAGTATATAATGTATACAGCTGTTAAAGATTACTAGTATATAATGTATATAGGTGTTAAGGATTACATTACTAGTATATAATATATATAGGTGTTAAGTATTACATTACTAGTATATAATATATATAGGTGTTAAGTATTACATTACTAGTATATAATGTATATAGGTGTTAAGGATTACATTACTAGTATATAATATATATAGGTGTTAAGGATTACATTACTAGTATATAATATATATATAGGTGTTAAGTATTACATTACTAGTATATAATGTATGTGGGTGTTAAGGATTACATTGGTAGTATATAATGTATATAGGTGTTAAGGATGACATTACTAGTCTATAATGTTAAGGATTACATTAGTAGTATATAATGTATATAGGTGTTAAAGATTACATTACTAGTATATAATGTATACAGCTGTTAAGGATTACTAGTATATAATGTATATAGGTGTTAAGGGTTACATTACTAGTATATAATGTATACAGCTATTAAAGATTACTAGTATATAATGTATATAGGTGTTAAGGATTACATTACTAGTATATAATGTATATAGGTGTTAAGGATGACATTACTAGTCTATAATGTTAAGGATTACATTAGTAGTATATAATGTATATAGGTGTTAAGGATTACTAGTATATAATGTATATAGGTGTTAAGGATTACATTACTAGTATATAATGTATATAGGTGTTAAGGGTTACATTACTAATATATAATGTATATAGGTGTTAAGGATTACTAGTTATGCTTAATCTGTACAACTTTATGTTAATATTGCCTGTATCCTGCACCATAACTCTCAACCTCTTAGACAAAGAAATCTGGACAAAACCATAAATAAAAGTGGAACAAAGACCCAAAAATCGGGACAGTTTTTAAATATTGCTTTTACAAACTTAGAAACTTGATAGGATAATAAGTTTTGCATGAGCATGAATTTTCTGAAGGGTATGAAGTCTGAAATTCAAATACCTGTCATTATTTTCTAACTTTACCCTTTAATGATTTGCCAGAAAACCACAATTTTATGAAAAATGGACCAAAAATATGAAGAAAATCTGGACATTCTGTGAAAATCTGTACAGTTGAGAGGTATGTCCTACACCTATCTTAACTCTGAATTTAATCTCATTTATTTGTGTGAATATAATTTATTCTCTCGATTTTCAACTGTATAACTTCAAAAGTACAATCTTATGAAGTACACCAAACACTGTATGCTGGACTCTCAGCAGCCGATTAAATATATCTAACACAGTCCACCAAGTTGCAAAAAACTAATATGAGCCAAAAATGGTTAGCGCTTTCATTTAATCAAATATTGAACTTCTTCAGACATCACATATATATCACTTCCTTAAATAACATCTAAAATCATTTCATTGGTTAAGACAAATCTTTAAAGTAATACTATATATATATATATATATATATATATATATATATATATATATATATAAAACATTTTAAATAGGAAATTCACTACTACTTATAAAACCATAGGGTGCCATCTCTACCATCATTCTAAGTTAATTACATATATAATTTTATATATATATATATATATATATATATATATATATATATATATATATATATTATCAAACATAATAAAATACAAATACTAAATTAAACTCCATACTTCTTAAAAAAGAAATACATATATTGTTAATTCTACTATATATTATATTCATATTATTATTATACACTAACACCTTGCTACTCGATCTTATAGTTTCTTTCTCTGTAGAGCTTTTTAACTTTAACACTGCTGAGATTGAGCTACGTTCATTTATGCCTGGCCATGAGTCTGCTTTCAACCAAAGCTGCCATTTAAATTCTTTTAATTCTAATTGCAGTCCCCATGGCTGTTTGTCATTTATGACTACATGATCAATAATTATAAAATAAAACTTTTGACTTGGGTAATCTATGATATGTTTAAATAAGGCATTGTTTATATTATTTTTTCTTATGGCATACTCCTGCTCATAAATTCTTTGGCTAATCTTTTTCTCTGTCTTTCTTATATAAAATGCGGTGGATAAATTACAGTGTGCCAGATAGACCACTGCTTTGGAATTACAATTATATTTTCCTTTTAATTCGTAATTATAATTTCATATAGTGAAATTATCGGTCTCTATTATTTTATTACACCGTGTGCATGCACCACATTTAAACATTCCACATTTATTATTATAGGGATTAGCTTGTCCTTTCTTCAATAAATATTCAAAACTCAAGCCTTTCTTATATACAATGACTGGTTTGTCACCCACATGTTGCCTAACATAAGGGTCATCTAATAAGCTGGTCCAGTTTTTCTGAAATATGGAAATTAAGGACTTATGACCCACACTAAAAGTAATAACAAAAGCTTTTGTATAATCCATCTGTTCTTTAACACTATCATGTGTCACATTCATTTCACTTCTTTCTTGCGTAAGAGAAGGAAAAGATTCTTCTTCTCTTACTTGATTAATTAATTGATCGTGACCATCTAAAATGGGTTTAAAAAAACTCTCATCATTCTTTTGGTTTTTATTTCTTGGATTAACTCATCTAGTAAATCAGCTGCATAGGCTCATTGAATGAACATAAAATGTAATGTGTTACATTCTTGGAGAAAATCTTCCATTTTAGAGACCATCCGAGCCACCCTTACTAACTGAGCTTTAACCACAGATTTTTTTCTGATGATACGGATGTGAACTGCTAAAATGCAGAAACGAATTAGAATATGTTTGCTTCCTGTATATAGTAGCAGCATATCTATTACATGTATTATCTTTAAATAAATGTACATCTAAATAATCCATGTATTTAGTGTCAATTTTCCATGTAAATTTCAAAAATGTATTTAGTGTCAATATATGATATAAATTCTTCCAGTAAACTCATAGGTCCATTCCATATTATACCTATATGATCTTGAAACCTGTGATAGGTTTTAAAGTAGATGCTATAATTAGTGTTAAACACAAACTTCCCCTCCCAATAAGCCATTATGGTATTAGCGTAGGCTCCTCCACAGGGAAAGCCCATGGCTATACCTTTTTTCTGCAGAAAATATTTATGTTCAAAACTAATAAAATTGTTATTAAGAACCAATTCAAGATATTCGACAAAAAGTGTAGTTATTTCATGCAGTACTTTATGTTGTAACAATATTTTGTTCATCCATTCTAGCCCTTCTTCCTTAGGTATTACTGTATACAAATCATTGACATCTGTGGTCGCTAAGATGTCATCTTGGTCTAATTGAACTTCATTTATATTGGCTAAGAATGTCCATGAATCTTTACAGATTTGGCTTTGTTTCTGTAACACTTTTTTCAGTTCATGGTCTACATATTGGGCACAGGCTGAAGTTATAGATCCTCTCCCATCTACTAATGGTCTTATCGGAGGGGTTATTTATGTCTTTATGAATTTTTGGATTTCCAAAGAAAATTGGTACTCTGGGAGATGTCACATTTAAATAATTATACAATGAAATCTCTATTCTTTGTTCTAAAAAATGTCACTCAATTGGGCTTGGATGTTCTTATGCCCCATTCAATTGATTCAAAGACACGTCTTTGTATCTATCTGTGTATAATAAATTCATCATCATATCCGTATATTTATCTATGCTCATTATTACAGCCCCCCTCCCTTATCAGGTTTCATAACTCCAAACAATAAAACGAATCAAACTGAATAACTGGTGAAAGCACAAAGGCAAACAAGATACAAGAAGATGAAATGTATTACTTCCTGATAATTTAAATTTTAATTTATTCCAACTCTCTATGTGTGTAAAGATTTTAAATCAAGTTCACACATTTTTTCATACATAAACAGTTTAGGATGAAGGAGAAGGTTGAATGTAGAACTAATACTAATTACTTTGATTGCTATTAAACACTTCTCTTTGATGCAAAAATGAGAAATTAAGCTTTCTTAAATATAATTTTAAGTCAATCATAGTATTAGTGTAATAAAAACATTTTGTTGGTACAAAGGTCATCCCTTTTGATAACAATTTAGCTGTATCTGAATTAATATTCATATCAGCATAATTATATACACTAAAATCACCATATTAATTTTTGGTGATAGTAAAACATGTGTCCACAACTCTGTCCTCATCATACACACATAATACTGTTTCACACGCATATGTAGAGTCAACTGAATCATGTCCCAGCTCCAAAACATTACTTAATGCTTCCAATATTTCTGTTTCGGTCTGGCTACTTGAAAACCCGCATCATGAGAGTCTGTATATGTTGCAGGCTGATTATAAGAATCAGCTTTATTTCTGATTCTTTCAGATCATCTCAATGGTGTATATTCAGAATTATAGTCAGCCACTGCTTGAGGCTGGTACCCCTCCATTTCTTGATTTTTATGAAAATTATTATTATCGCGAGCCTTATGCCAGTTGTTATTAATGCCATTATTCTGTTTCTTTGTATACTGAGGCCCTGAGGGTCCAGGATGCGCTAGGCCATTAGCATACTCATTAAGGTCTCTGTTAATTTTGTGACTTTTCCTTACTTTTAAGTTCTCAATATGTCTCTCAGTACTGTTATATATTCTTAGATGCTCAACTTTAAATTGTTCATATGCATCATTTTCCATAATAACTCTGTCCAGTGCCACTAAATCATTACTAATACATTCTATCTCATTTTCATTATGTTTAACTAACAGCTGTAGCAATTGAAACCCCAAATTATCAAACAGTTTTAAAAGATTGATGTGCAGGGCTAAATTGGTGATTAAACCTGTCGGATACTTCCATACACGTAAACCCTTTGATATAATGTTCCGTTTGATGCATTCTTTGAAATATGCATTTTGTAGTTGTAATTTTTTACTTTGTTTAGCCTCACAAGGAGAAGAACCATCTCTGCTTGTAAATCAGAACATCCAGAATGAACCGCAGCTTCAAAATTTGGCGACAACAAGGCATTCAAACGGGAGAGAAGGGGCTGCACATCATACTAATGGAAAAGTACCTATGCTTAATGAATGCCTTGAAGCCCAGTTTTCGTTCTCATTTGGACAAAAATAAACACAGCAAACCCTGGAGGGTAAGTTGAATGATTTTGATGCACAGTTGCTCAAATGTAAAAAATTACAACTAGAAAATGCATATTTCAAAGAATGCATCAAACGGAACATTATATCAAAGGGTTTACGTGTATGGAAGTATCCGACAGGTTTAATCACCAATTTAGCCCTGCACATCGATCTTTTAAAACTGTTTGATAATTTTGGGTTTCACTTGCTGCAGCTGTTAGTTAAACATAATGAAAATGAGATAGAATGTATCAGTAATGATTTAGTGGCACTGGACAGAGTTATTATGGAAAATGATGCATATGAACAATTTAAAGTTGAGCATCTAAGAATATATAACAGTACTGAGAGACATATTGAGAACTTAAAAGTAAGGAAAAGTCACAAAATTAACAAAGATCTTAATGAGTATGTTATTGACCATAGATGTCAATGATTTATATACGGTAATACCTAAGGAAGAAGGGCTAGAATGGACGAACGAAATATTGTTACAACATAAAGTACTGTATGAAATAACTACACTTATTGTGGAACTTCTTGAATTGGTTCTTAGTAACAATTTTATTATTTTTGAACATAAATATTTTCTGCAGAAAAAAGATATAGCCATGGGCTCGCCATGTGGAGGAGTCTATGCTAATACCATAATGGCTTACTGGGAGAAGAATTTTGTGTTTAACACTAAGTATAGCATCTACTTTAAAACCTATCACAGGTTTCAAGACGATATAGGTATAATATGGAATGGACCTATGAGTTTACTGTAAGAATTTATATCATATATAAATACTACGACCAAATCTTTAAAATTTACATGGAAAATTGACACTAAATACATGGATTATTTAGATGTACATTTATAGGTTCATAGGTAGGTACTAGGCCATTTGCTCTAGGGCCTATATAAGCCTAAACAAAAAGGTTCCCAAGAAAATTATTTTCCTGTGCCAGTGTCAAGCAGAGCAACAGAAGTGATCCCCGGGGTGAATTTCCTATTTCCCATCCAGTCATCAAGATTTTTCTTGAGGAGTGCTAATGAGGAGCTTTGTTTGATATAGATAGGTAGTTTATTCCAGAGTATGGGAATTCTCTGGGACAGGAATCTATCCCTCCGGCATGTTCTGCTTATTGTGGTGACAAGGTTTAGGTCCCTAGAGCATGTAGCTCGGAGGAATTGGGATTTCTTTAAGTGGAGCATGTCCAACAGCTCTGGGTTTGACATAGCTTTGTATGTTAGGCAGAGATCACCTCTGAGTAGGTGATATGCAACAGAGTAACGCTGGAGGTTTTTGAGACGGTCTGCGTAAGGCATCTATTTGAGGCCAGTAATCCTCTTTGTGAGGTATTTCTGCGGCCTTTCCAGTTGTTGTAGATGTCTTGTGAGGTATATACCAAAAGGGGCGTTATACTCTATAATGGGTCTAATGAGTGATGAGTAGAGAAGAACAATGACCTCTTTTTTTCTGGATGAGAAACCTTTTGAGATGAGGTGTGCCACATAGAAGGATTTCCTGACTACTGTGGCAATGTGATTATCAAAGGAGAGACTACTGTCCACCTGTGTCCCAAGGTCTCTATCACACTTTCAGTGTTAAGTATACTACCACCTATGTAATATATAATATATAATTATTGATCATGTAGTCATAAATGACAGCCATGGGGACTGCAATTAGAATTAAAAGAAATAAAATGGCAGCTTTGGCTGCAAGCAGACTCATGGCCAGGCATAAATGAACATACCTCAATGTCAGCAGTGTTAAAGATAAAAGCTCTACTGAGAAAGAAACTATAAGATCAAGTAGCAAGGTTTTAGAGTATGTTGTTGTTGGTCTTTCGGCTTTTCCCAGTTAGGGGTCTCCACAGTGGAACTCCAGTCTGCTAATGATTGGCAGTAGATTTTCATGAACGCCGAGGTGTCAGCTCGACGTTCAACCTTCAACGAAGGCACGCCCATTTACGCATGTCTTTCGAACGCCCACCCAACCGCGGGAAGGACATGCAGACTCCACACAGAAGGCTCTCCCCGCACTCTAGCTGAGAATCGAACGGGAGAAACTCTTGCTGTCAGGCAACAATGCTACCGCTGCATTACCGCCGATGTCAAGGTTTTAGAGTATAATACCCTGTATGAATTAATATAATATATAGTAGAATTAAGAATATATTTATTTCTTTTTAAGAAGTATGGAGTTTTATTTAGTATTTGTATTTGTATTTTATTATGTTTGATAAAATATGTATATATATATATATATATATATATATATATATATATATATATATATATGTCATTAACTTAGAATGATGGTAGAGATGGGGGTCTATATTAGATCACTGAATACTTAAAAAAGCAAACAGTAATTAATTGACCCTATGTAAGCGAAAGCTTAAAATTTCAAACTGTCAGAACAGCGATTTTTTTTCCAACAAAAATAAATAAATAAATAAAAGACTTTAAACATTACATTAAGTGGGAGGCTTCGCCCCCCAACCCCCCCCCATCTAGGGGGCTTCTCCCCCCACACACCCCCTACTTAAATATACCAACTCCGAGACAGCACTACAGTGCGAAAAACGGCAAAGTAACGAAGCGGCCAAGCAAATTCTTTCCCAGGGAAAGAATTCACTTAAAAGTTGCTTCGTTATTTTGCATTTCAATCTTTTGAGTTCGACCTTGACACATTCGAAAGAATGCATCTTCAGACTTCTAATAGAGAACCTAGAGATGGCACCCTATAGTTTTTTAAGTAGTGGTGAATTTCCTATTTAAAATATTTTATATATATATATATATAGAGAGAGAGAGAGAGAGAGAGAGAGAGAAGTATTGCTTTAAAGAATTGTCTTAACCAATAAAATGATTTTTGGTGTTATTTAAGGAAGTGATGTATTATATGTGATGTCTGAAGAAGTTTAATATTGGATTAAATGAAAGCACTAAGCATTTTTGGCTCGTATGAGTTTTTTGCATCTTGGTGTACTGTGTTGGATATATTTATTCAGCTTGCTGAGAGTCTGGCCTACAGTGTTTGGTGTACTTCATCAGTTTGTGTTTGTTTTTCGTTATTTCAAAAGTACAATCTTAAACAAGTGTACATCTGTATAACTCTGCTATCAAGTGGAAACACCAAATCTCTTGCCTAACAGACATGGGTCGTGACTGAAAAAGGTCTTCAGATCAGCCCACTCACCTAGTTAACAACTAAAGTAAATAAATAAATAAAACATGTCAGCATTAATAAATTAAGGTTAATAAATCACACACTAAAGACCCTTAAGGAGTCCATCAAAAAGATCAACAAAAATTTAAATGTTACTATTAGAAAGAGATAAGTGGGACAGTAATTAAAATGATTATCCAAATTCAAGGACAATCATAAATCTTTCTTTAACTACATCAGACTTTTAACCACAATGTAGCAGCAGTAGCTAGAAAATCCTTCGATGTAGCTTAGTTAATAACTAAAGGCATCTGTCTCATGTGGGTCAATGTTGTCTTTCTCTACTGTACTCTGCCATGACTGGACTAACTATAGAAAACATATAATTCTTTTAGTCTGCATCTATCATAACACATCATACTGCTAGAAAGACTCCAGAGGTTCTAACTAAGAAAGATCACTGGACCAGCTACCAAGACAAGCTTGAAGCTCTAGTATTATATGTCATTTGTTACAAACTCCTGGGCGATGATTTCTGTCAAGCATTCTATATTGTTAAGGACCCAACCCGCTTTGATCTTCTGCACATCCACAACATAAATGTCTCCACAAGCACTCAAACTAAGACCTAAATCTCAATCAGCAGATAAATAATACACACTAGAAGAAAAAAAATTATTACTCATCACTTCTCCCATCTCTGGAATAATTTTCTGTTACATATAAAACAGTGATACCTTCACTTCCTTTAAGGGAGACCCTGGCTGTTAGATGGGCACCCATAAATTCATCGTGGACCTGATTTAATTTGCGCTCCTGGAAGTAAGAGTCCTCTGAGAATGAGTATTTATAATTTGATTTTGGTCCATGGACTGACTCTGCCTTATGAACCCTATGAATCTGTGAGAAAAGAGTAACAGATTTACTGCAACAAAACAGAATGCTTACATCACAGTTTTGTTCCATCTAATGATATGAGAAGAAAGCGAATGCAGTCACAATATCAAAGCATGAGCAATTCTTACAAGTCCATCCTATGTGCATGTGACAAAATCCTTGCCTTGTAGATGCATGGCTGCTAGGCTGAAACAAACCTGCTTTGGGTAAGAAACACACACATGGATTTAAATTCTAGTTCCAAAGTGTTATTGTGAAAGTATAATTACCTCTTTATCAGGACTGTTAGAATCTTTTATTGTTCTGGAGAGGAAACTCATAGAGTAGCAGGTCCAGCAGAACTAAGAGAAGAAGAGAGGGCTCAAACTGGTTACTGTAAAATAGTGCGAATATGACCCTGCTAATAAAGCAAGTTGGCACACTTGGATTAAAATGCAAGAAAAGCAGAGGCCATAAATATTAAAATGTGTAAGAGTATTAATTTATTTATTTACTTACTAACTTTGCTGACCAGATTAGTACCAGAATGTGCGGCCTTATTTCAGGCAAGACAGGAGGTGGTATTCACTCTGAATGGAACATATATTCTGGCCAGAATGCCAAGGAAATTCCTCAACTGAGCTGTTAAGAGATATGTGAGTTATACAGCAGATACTTTGCTGCCTCACAGATTTGCCTCTCCAGTGCAGTTCTCAGCTGGGTGCCTTCTGTGCAGAGTCTACACTGAGTTTCCATACCACATCTCCAAGATGCTGCATAGGTGAACAGGTGAGCCTTTAAACTGCTCATAGACATGTGTGTGTGTATGTGTTTATGTGTGTGTGTGTGTGTGTGTGTGTGTGTGTGTGTGTGTGTGTGTGTGTGTGTGTGTGTGTGTGTGTGTGTGCAAGTGCGTGTCCTGCCATGGACTAGTACGCCCCCCCAGATTAGTTTATATGCCTTGTGCAGCTGAGTGACATGATGGGCTGTGGGTCCCCTGTGACTATAGCATTCATTAAGTGGACAATGAATGAATTAATATTATTTATTTATTTTTTACAGAAGTCTACAGAAAGAAACATCAGATTTTGTTGATAAGTTACTTATTCACTGTTTATGGTTAATACAGAAAGAAAGGTATGCAAACATATTGTTTATTTGTTTGTTTGACTGTTTGTTTTTTTTTTTGTTTGACTGTTTGTTTGCTTGCTGGAAAAGTAGGCTAGTACATGGTCCTTTTTGGCCACAAACTGGGCCACAAGACAAATACAAGTGAAGTAAAACAGGTTACATAGAAAAAAATATGCACATAGCCAAATAATTATACATAACAAGAAAATAATATGGAAATATAGGCGTTTGACAGAAAAACATAAATCTTAGTCCACTAGTATGAAGAGCAAATGCAGTAATATGCAAATGAATACAGTAATCACCACAGTCAACAAACTGCATTACCTATAGGTTCATAGGTATTTACTAGGCTAATGACCACAAGGGCCTTTGTAAGCCTAGCCATGCATCCCAAATATCTGACAAGTTTTCATACCTTTGATAAGTGTAAGTATGGGCCTGGGAGATGAACCATTTGCAGGTTACCTCTGTCCATTAGAGACATAGGTACCAAACCAGGGATGAATTTCCAGTTTCCCATCCAATTGTCCAAGCTGCACTTGAATTGGGTTAGTGAGGAACTCTGCTTCAAGTGGATGGAGAACCTGTTCCATAGATGGGGTAGTCTCTTGGATACATGCCTGTCTCTCCAGCAAGTCCTATTTATATCATAGGCAAGCTTTAAGTCTTTAGAACAGGTAATTCTGATGCTGTTTGTTTTGTGGATATGCAGGAGGTCCATCAGAGTGGGGTCTGACAATGCCCTGTATGCCAGGCATAGATCTCCCCTCAAAAGCCTGTAGGAGACTGAATACAGGGATAGGGCCTTGAGGCAGTCTGTATAGGACATATTACTTATGCCCTGTATTCTTTTAGTGAGGAACCTCTGTGGACATTCCAATTGTTGGATATGCCTGGTTGGGTACATACCAAAAGGAGCATTGTACTCAATGATAGGTCTGATGAATGCTGAATACAGTGGAGCAATGTTTCCTTGGACTTAGATTCCATACCTTTGTTTATAACTTGCCCAACATAGAATGATTTCCTCAGCACTGTAGACACGTGATAATCATATGCTAGATTACTATGTATGTGTGTCCCTAAGTCCCTGACTACTGCATTGACTCTAAGGGATGTGTTGTCAATATGATAGTTACCAGGGATGGATGACTTAACAAAAGATACTATTATGCATTTCTTGGCATTTAGTTTTAGTCCATGGCTCTGACACCAGTTGTTTATCTGTGTAAGCCCCTCCTGGAGAACATTTGTGTCAGTGTGAGATTCAATGACAGCTCCTAATTTGCAATCATCTGCAAATTTAGTCATCCAGAGATCACTGACATTGGCCTTGATTTCTGAGAAGTAAATGCCAAAAAAGAGCAGTCCAAGGACTGATCCCTGAGGGACTCAACTAGATACTGGCCTCTTTTTAGAGGTGGGCTCCCCAGTTCTAACTTTCTAGGTCCTGTATGTGAGCCAGTTGGCTATCCACTGGGTGACATATGGGTTTGTACCTAACCTCTTGAGTTTGTCAATAATACTCACGTGGGGTATTGTGTCAAATGCCTTGGCCAGGTCACAGTAGGAAGTGTGAACGACTTTGCCCTCATCCATTGCTTTGGTGACCTTCTCGAAGAAGTCCACCAAGTTGAGTAGGCATGATCTGCCCTTGACGAAACAAGAGGTAAACAATGCTCTGGTTGGGAAATGAAAATTTAAAATTTCAATCTGTCTATTTGGGTAAAATAGGTGGTGCTATAGTGGGAATAAAGCCAAATGAACTATTAATATCAAGTACACATTTATAATCATTCATCATGTTTTGTATATTTGTGAAGTGACTGTGGATATTGCAGTCTGGCTGTTGTATTTAGGTTAGAAATCATGATGCCTGTCAGATAAGAGGTTATTTTGTAAAATATATTCTAATATTTGACTGTGGGTTATTGTTTCAAATATCATGGCCAACAGGCAATTGTTTGCAGTTGTTCTGCAGTCTGTTGCATTGTTGCTGTATGGGCTGCTTTCTAATTTCAAAGCAAGGGGGGGCTGCAAGAAGCATCTGAATGGGAGGAGGCAACTGGAATGGGATGCAGCTCTTTTACAGCTGGTCATTGACCATTACCTGTAATCAAACAATAGATGTGGTCATTCACTTTCATCACCAGACTGGTTCAGTATGTACCCGCTCATTACAGCCACTTTACTGAGTATGTATACCTCAGATGTATAACTTGCAATCAACAGGGCCAGCCTTAAGTGAAGTGGAGCCCTAAATGAAATACTTTATGTCCCCCCATTGCACACTAGTCCCGCTGCACTTCCCTAGAGCCCCTCCAGTGTTTGTTCCTCATTCTGGTTCCACACTATCCAGCTAGATTACGTCTTTCTTGATTTTTCACACTTTGTCTTACTTATTAGCTTCCCCCATGCTTTTAACATACCTTAGCAGTCCAAGAATCTACTGTAATAAGTATGGAAGATGAAACTGAATTAAGCTGGGGGTCTGGGACCACTAGGCCCCCAAAATTAATAGGGCTCTAGACGCTCTGAGGTGCGTCTTAGAGCTTTTTTTTTTTTTTTTTACAAATCTTTAATTTACTGATGGCCTAAACAAAAAATCATGAGTAAAGAAAGAAATGCAGGTCTTATTTTTTCATTCAAAGAAGTATAAGCTGTGTCTAAAGCTTAATGTGCATTAATAGTTGACTTTCTGAATTTAACGCTGTTGCTAGCTTTTTTTTTTTAATTGGATGGGGGGTTGCAGCCCAGCAGGTAGTGCCACGAGCTACTCCTGCAGCAAGGACAAGTGAGACTGTAGTAGTAGTAGGTCTACCAGTATTATAGGGACCCAGTAAAGATTTGTCCTACCATGAATAACATTCTATTTTATTTTATTTTATTTTATTTTCACATATATGTTGATCTAGTTGCTGAGCTGTGTAAACAGAGCAGCACATCAGTAGGAAGGAGGATCGTGTGGTCAGATCCAACCCTCCCAATGTGGATACATGGTTGCAAAATGGAGTAAAACTGAGCACTGCTCCTTATCCCATTGTGTAGCAGTCGAATTGCACAGAGCTGTGGTACTGTATTCAACTGTGCACTCCATGGGATATGATGTTTAAGGATCTTGCCTGTTCGTTTTTGAATGTAGAAGTTTACAAATAGAATAATGAGGAATACCTGAGTACAAGGATATTGAGATTATCAGCCTTTATATCATTTATAAAAAATAATGTGGAAAGAAGACAGTTTATTAAATATTACCATATGGCATATGGGGGTTAGAAATTTAAAGCAAAATGAAATGATTTACAAACTTAGTTTTTGGACAATGGCTACTCACTGTCCAATGTGACAGAAGATATTTTTTGTGACGTGATAAGCATACAGACTAATAAGTGTAAACCCATAATTTATGGTGTCATTGTAGGCAAAATGTAACTACCTGTGTAATTCATATTTCTAGGAAGCTCAATATGGCATTACTTGCATTACTGATCTGTCTTGTATTAGAAAAGTTTTAAAGTACAAATGGAAGGTTATACAGTAGAAGGCAAAGACCTTCAGCATGGAACAGGATCCATTTTCTCTATAAAAAAAGATTAAGATATTAAGCTACCCTTGAAGGAGAACAAGTCGATGGAAAAGCATCCACTCAGTCTAAAAAAAAGAATGTAGGCTCCTTCATCAAAAACTCGAAATAACAAACTGAAAGTAATCGAGCACAAATGTTCAATAAACAACCTATCAACATTTTTTTTTTTGCAAGAGACAAGTCCCTATGCACCCCCACACCCCCTGCTAATTATACAAACTAACTCTGAGATTTCATTATAGTGGAAAAAGGGTAACTTCACAAATGCCCACTGAAGCTCAGTGTCACACATAAGAGAGCCACCTTGTGTGATCAACTGATTTTTGATAACACAAGCTGGATTTTTTCCTTTGAGAAAAAGAGTGCTTGACTAAACGAACATCAACCAAAAAAGAATGTAGAACATAACCGTGTGGATTTTATCCATGGTGTATATTTCAGCAATAATCTCCGACTGTGTGTGGGTATATCAGGATTTGCCCACTGTTGGTGTGGTTTGATCATGAGGGTGAAGTATGAGTGACTGAACAAAGCCAACCTTGGGTAAATCCTGATACCCCTGCTCAAAGGAATGGGTTATTGCTATTATACAATGACATCAT
Source organism: Protopterus annectens (assembly GCF_019279795.1). NCBI lineage: Eukaryota > Metazoa > Chordata > Ceratodontiformes > Protopteridae > Protopterus > Protopterus annectens. The sequence goes on from NC_056730.1 coordinate 453,071,824, forward strand.
TTAAAACAAGAAATTGCTTATCTTTTTAAAATAATACCATTGTATACACATACTTAGGTATTCTTCTGCAGCTTCTTTGCGAGGGTTGATGTGGGAATCATGTATGTTGCATGCTTGCACACTACATATCGTTCGCATCTGCTTCTGTTGCTTTTTTTGTTTAAACAGATGCTATACTCTTGAAGATATTTCTGTTCTTGGCATTCCAACCCATATTTTTTTTCTTTTAATTAAAAATGTCTATCCCTGCAGAGTGCTTTGCTGCCTGTTGTTATGCTGGCAAGCTAGCATTCATAAGGGTGTAGTTTAGTGAACAGGAGGCTCTTTTCTTTTTACACTGTTTATGCAGTAAAAATAAACAGGCCATGATGTATGAGTTCAGTAGCTGTGCCAAAAAAGTTAGTATCCCTGCAGCAGGCTACCAAACTTTTTTCTTTGAGTAACTCTGGATTTACTTCAAGCATGCTGATTGGCTTGTCCAATCAGCAACCATGTTTTTGAATGTTAATATATATTTATTGTATACTTATAAATAATGCACCCTACTTTACTTAAGTTTTATGGTAACACAAAATCATTATATCTGTGATTCCTTTTAATGGTTTATGTTGCCTTTTGCACAGTTTGTTATTTTTTTATATTAAGAATTTCAAGAAAAGTTGGTGAATGTGCGTATGAATAGTATACACCATTACAAAAGACAAGCAAGGAATGCACTATATAGGTACACACACTGAAATGTTCAACCTTTATAATGTTTTTTGTTAAAGAGCATTTTTAGTTAGATGCTTTTTGTGATGATCTGGTAGTAGCCATTGCTGAAAAGGAATTATATTGACATTAGTTCTTGCAAACAGTTTGTCTCCAGGCTTTGATGACATCCTTAGCATTAGTGTTGTCCTGAAATCTTTCTGTCTGGTTTACTGATTTTTTTCATACAGGACAAAATATGTAAGGTATTTAGTCTTGTAATGTTTGCTTCACAAACATCTGACATCTTCAATGACTACTTCCTATATACACCTACACCTTTAGCATGTTTTATTTCATGTGCTGTTGGACATTTGCATTTTTATGTTTTATGGCTTTAAAGATGAATCGCTCTTTATAGCTACATTTACTTAATTTGTATTTGCATAGTTCAAACGTAATTCTGAAGTTTGTATGACAGCACAAGAGCACTTCATCTGTTAATTGCCTTTACATAAAAGCAGTGTTTGAATGGAAGCTGAGGTTCACTTTTTTAGTGATCCAGTTCTAATACAAAGGTTGAAGACTTTGGTAAGGCATCCTTCTGTTATTTAAAAGTAAGTGCCCACATACTACTGCTCACCTGACTGCCCTCTTGTGTACCCACATGCTGCTGCTCACCTGACTACCCTCTTGTTTACCTACATGCTGCTGCTCACCTGACTGACCCTCTTGTTTACCCACATGCTGCTGCTCACCTGACTGACCCTCTTGTTTACCCACATGCTGCTGCTCACCTGACTGACCCTCTTGTTTACCCACATGCTGCTGCTCATCTGACTGCCCTCTTGTTTACCTGCATCCTGCTGCTCACCTGACTGACCCTCTTGTTTACCCACATGCTGCTGCTCACCTGACTGCCCTCTTGTGTACCCACATGCTACTGGTCACCTGACTGCCTCTTGTTTACCCACATGCTGCTGCTCACCTGACTGCCCTCTTGTTTACCCACATGCTGCTGCTCATCTGACTGCCCTCTTGTTTACCCACATGCTGCTGCTCACCTGACTGACCCTCTTGTTTACCCACATGCTGCTGCTCACCTGACTGACCCTCTTGTTTACCTACATGCTGCTGCTCACCTGACTGACCCTCTTGTTTACCCACATGCTGCTGCTCACCTGACTGACCCTCTTGTTTACCCACATGCTGCTGCTCATCTGACTGCCCTCTTGTTTACCTACATGCTGCTGCTCACCTGACTGTCCCTCTTGTTTACCCACATGCTGCTGCTTACCTGACTACCCTCTTGTTTACCTACATGCTGCTGCTCACCTGACTGACCCTCTTGTTTACCCACATGCTGCTGCTCATCTGACTGCCCTCTTGTTTACCTACATGCTGCTGCTCACCTGACTGTCCCTCTTGTTTACCCACATGCTGCTGCTCACCTGACTGACCCTCTTGTTTACCCACATGCTGCTGCTTACCTGACTACCCTCTTGTTTACCTACATGCTGCTGCTCACCTGACTGACCCTCTTGTTTACCCACATGCTGCTGCTCACCTGACTGACCCTCTTGTTTACCCACATGCTGCTGCTCACCTGACTGACCCTCTTGTTTACCCACATGCTGCTGCTTACCTGACTACCCTCTTGTTTACCTACATGCTGCTGCTCACCTGACTGACCCTCTTGTTTACCCACATGCTGCTGCTCACCTGACTGACCCTCTTGTTTACCCACATGCTGCTGCTCACCTGACTGACCCACTTGTTTACCCACATGCTGCTGCTCATCTGACTGCCCTCTTGTTTACCTACATCCTGCTGCTCACCTGACTGACCCTCTTGTTTACCCACATGCTGCTGCTCACCCTACTGCCCTCTTGTGTACCCACATGCTACTGGTCACCTGACTGCCTCTTGTTTACCCACATGCTGCTGCTCACCTGACTGCCCTCTTGTGTACCCACATGCTACTGGTCACCTGACTGCCTCTTGTTTACCCACATGCTGCTGCTCATCTGACTGCCCTCTTGTTTACCCACATGCTGCTGCTCATCTGACTGCCCTCTTGTTTACCTACATCCTACTGCTCACCTGACTGACCCTCTTGTTTACCCACATGCTGCTGCTCACCTGACTGCCCTCTTGTGTACCCACATGCTACTGGTCACCTGACTGCCTCTTGTTTACCCACATGCTGCTGCTCACCTGACTGCCCTCTTGTTTACCTACATGCTGCTGCTCATCTGACTGCCCTCTTGTTTACCCACATGCTGCTGCTCACCTGACTGTCCCTCTTGTTTACCCACATGCTGCTGCTCACCTGACTGCCCCCTTGTTTATCCACATGCTGCTGCTCACCTGACTGCCCTCTTGTTTACCCACATGCTACTGCTCACCTGACTGACCCTCTTGTTTACCCACATGCTACTGCTCACCTGACTGCCATCTTGTTTACCCACATGCTGCTGCTCACCTGACTGCCCTCTTGTTTACCTTCTTGGTCCAAACACTCCGCAGAGATTTTTATTTCCATTTACATCTGCACTGACTTTAGGATGCTACTTAACTTCCTCATGGGCATTATGACTAGTTGCCAGGGAAAACATTCCTTCAAATTCCTGAGGCTTGGCAAATGATTCAGAGGTGAAGCACTGCATTTAACAAGGGATGCGCATACTGTGCAGCTGTTGGACTATGAATTGCAAAACCGCCTCACTGGCAACCTTCAAACACTGGACCCCACCCAGTTTGGGTTCGTGAAGGGCTGATCTTGTCTCCTGAACCTGACTGACTTCTTTGAATCAGTCTCCAGAGCTTTGGGCAAGGGTAAGGTGGTCCACACAGCCTATCTGGACCTCGCCAAGGCCTTTGACACCATCCCCCACTCAGGAATCATAGATAGACGTATTAAGCTGGGCATTAATCCCTACGTCGATGGCTTGCCAACTGGCTTACTGACAGAACCCACACTGTAAAAGTTGCCGACTCCAATCCAGCTCCAGACAAGTGACAAGTGGATTACCTCAGGGTTCAGTCCTGGGACCACTCTTGTTTGGCATCTACTTCTCTGAAGTACAGGCCAACACTAAGGGACTCTAGCTAACAAAGTTCACAGATGACTGCAAACTCGGAGCCATTATTGAATCCCCAAATTATGTGGATACTCTACAAAATGGCCTTACAGAAACAGATGCTTGGTGCCAGAGCCATGGGCTCAAGTTCAATGCTAAGAAATGTATAGTTATCCCCTTTGGGAAAAAACATGTACCTGTGAATTACCACATAGGTGGCAGTACACTAAACACCAAAAGTGTGATAAGAGACTTAGGGACACAGGTGGACAGTGGTCTCATCACCACAACCATCAGGAAATCCTTCTATGTGGCACACTTCATCACTATCCTTAAAGAAGGAGGTCATTGTCCCACTGTACTCATCCCTCATTAGACCCATTATAGAATATAAAGCTCCATTTAGTATGCACCTCTCAGGACATCTGCAACAACTGGAAAGGCCGCAGAAATACCTCACTAAAAGAATCACAGGCCTAAAGCAGATGCCCTATGCTGACCACCTTAAAAAACACCAGCTATACTCTGTCGCATATTGTCTACTCAGAGGCAATCTCTGCTTAACATACAAGGCCATGTCAAACCCAGAGCTGTTGGACATGTTACACTTAAAGAAATCCCAATCCCTCAGAGCTACACGCTCTAGGAATCTAAACCTTGGCATCACAATAAACAAAACATGCTGGAGGGATAGGTTCCAGACCCAGAGACTCCCCAGACTCTGGAATAGACAGCCCATACATGTCAAGCAGAGTGCCTCTTTGGCCCTCTTCAAAAGGAACCTTGACGATTGAATGGGAGAAAGGAAATTCACCCCAGGGATCACGTCAGTCGCCCTGCTAGAAAGGGGTCCAGGGAAGTAAATAGTGTGGGAAGAAATAGCCAGGGAAATGTTATGGTTAAGCTTGTATAGGCCCTAGGGCCGATAGCCTAGTACCAACCCATGAACCTATGACGCAGTGTTCTGTTTAGTTCTCTACACAAATGTTTCTTTTTTCTTCTTTTTCACATCATAGGTATCTTACACCACAGAGCGTATGTGAGTTAAAAATAGTCCCTAGAAATGCACAGCTCCAGTAAACCACTGGGCCCCTTCTTGCTGTTAAGTTTTGCAGTCCATTATGGATTTCACTGCTTGGGAAGGAACTTCTTCATCATAACCCAACCACATCATTTTCAAACTCTTTTTACTCCTTTATTTCTGTAGGTCCTTGTATTCTCTCTGAATCATTTGCTGAGCCTCACTACTGCATGATGCAGACTATGAGGCAAAACTTTACAAACCCAACCACATCATTTTCAAACTCTTTTTACTCCTTTATTTCTGTAGGTCCTTGTATTCTCTCTGAATCATTTGCTGAGCCTCACTACTGCATGATGCAGACTATGAGGCAAAACTTTATTACAACATACAAGAACCAAATACTAAAACGAGTCTTGCTATCAATACGTACAAGTTACCCCAGACATCTTACCTGTGCTACATAGTACCCTGGTTCCCTACCTGTAAGAACCATCTCAGGGATCATGCGGTGTATCGAGAAACTGTCCTGCCTCCCCACAAGAACCAAATACTAAAACAAGTGTATGTACTTTACTGCATAGTCATTTTGTGCCATTGGTTGATGTTTTTTTTCTGACCCAGCGTGTGCTAGCCAGCAGCCCAGCACCGACCCAACCTCTCTTGGCTCCATAGACTCTTCCCTTCCTTTCCTCCCAGTGCTGCTCCACATATCTGCAATTACCCATTTTGGTCAGCAGGTGGCAGCATCCATCCATTAACTGTCTTTTACTACAATCTTATAAGCTCTAAACTTTAAAAATAAAAAGGAAAACTAAACAAACCTCCAACTGCCTTCTCTACCTCTTCACCCTGTGAATTCTATGTTTTCCTTCCACCTTTGACTCACCGCCCTGCCCCTAAACCCTGTGGCTACTTACCTTGTGTTTCTTACCTTGTGTCTCTACTCCTACCCTTACTGATTGTTTTTCATAGCCTCGTCCTTGGTCTTCCTTTCCTGGCTCTTCCCGCACCGTTCACCCTGCGGGCTCACTCCACTCCCCTACCCTGCCCCCAATTCTCACCTGCCCCCACTACCTCTACATTTAAACCCCACTAACCACACCCACTCCAATCAGCCTCAATCTTCCCCACCCCCTTCTTCCTGGCTCTACCCCCTACCACTTCTCAACATCTAGCCTAACCATTCCCAGCCATACAACACTCCAGTTATACCAATCACTCATCCCAACTACAACCCTAAACTACAGCAATGCTAACAAAACCTTCCTCACTTATAACCCATCTACTACTACTACTAAGTTTATCCTATCTAACCTACATCACCAAACCCTTTAACACTACTCACTCCCCCCACTATCACACAACCAGTTCAATCCCTAAACAACACAAACACTCCTCTACCTCCATAAGCCCTCACATATACTTCTGCAACCTCTCCCTACTCTTCCCCTTCAAACTATTTCTCACCTACAAACATATTACGCCAAGCCTAACTTGCACTAATTATACAAAACATACAACCCTTAAACCATACACAAAACTTTCTAATCACCTCTATTTTCATCTCCACCATCTTATTACCACCCTACTTTCTGGTGACATACACCTTAACCCTGGTCCCTCTTCCATCAACTCCTCAACCACCCCCTCCTACACACCTTCATCTATAAAAACCCTCTCCTTCTCAGCATTAAATGCTCAAAGTATATGTAACAAAATCCCCAACCTCTATACCTGGCTTCTCCATAACAATCCTGACATATTAAATGTGAGCAAGTTGGTTATGGAAGAAGTGAAGCTGGATGGTCCACTGTGATGTCGCTCTGGATAAACTCCGAGATGGAAAGATCCAAATAAAGCGTACAATACTATAGTTCACAAAACAATTTATTGCATCGGACAAGCGCTTTCGCTAGATATAGCTTCCTCAGGTCACTTTAATAAATGCATAGAAAAGATCCTTCATTATATAAGGATGTCAATTAATCAAATTAGAAGACAATTACAGATTTAAAAGGGAAACAACAACATTTTATACAAAGCATGTGTGCTTGTGTCATGTTAACCTAAAAACACATACAAATCATTATCTAAAACTAGGTTAGACCATAAAAAATAAATATATGGAGATAGTAAAATGTGTACAAATGCAATAAGCCATATATATAATGATGTATGTATACTTCCATTGTTCATACTTCTCTATTTATCTGGTATAAATATTGAGGTTATTAATGCATAATAAATAGATACTCTAGTAAAGCATGATATATTAGGTGCATAACAAATACAAATCTCTAACTGAGTTTAGTTAAAAACAGTCTATGTATATAAATATAAGTATAAAAAAGCATATAAAAACATATAAACCTATATAAATAGGAACAGGCAGCTCAGTGACATATATGCCAGTACATATTCCCCCAATGCCTGAATGCATGGATATAGATATACATATTCCTAGCAGTAAGTCACTACTAGGAATTGTCAAAATATTGTATAAGTCATTAAGAATCATCACATAGTCGCTGCCTTAATGCTTTCTTTCACATTGCATAAAAATATATATTCTGGTATAATAAAACTCTAATCCACTAGCATAATACATATAACTAAGTTTAAAAGATATACAAAAGTGCACATTGCCATAAAAGTATAGAAAATTTGTTTGCTTAAAAAATATATAAATATACACGTATGTATATATACAACTGACTGTATATGTTCAATAATATTGTGTGTATATATCAAATAAATATATCTTAACACACTAACAATATATAGGGATATATATGTGTGTACAGACCTATTGCCAGAGGCTGTATGTATATGCTAATGGGTTACTAATGATTCTCTTAATATTCAAGTCACTTGATATTTCTCCGTTTCCTGAGTCTAGGTTTTATTGATGCTCTCTCATTCAAACCTGACCCATTATCAGCCCTTAGTCGAACAATCCAGTCACTCTCTTTACTCTCAGTGTTGCTTCTAATATCGCCACCTCTCATGCTAGGTTTTAAGACTTCAAGGGCCCTAAACAAAAAAGTGTGCGTATCGTCATGGGCATTAACATGCTTGGCTAGAGCATTATGTGGTGACCCTTTCCTGATGTGATACACATGCTCTCTTATTCTATCTCTAAATTTCCGATTCGTCTTTCCTACATAAAAACTTCTGCAAGCTTGGCAGACTGCAAGGTAGATCACATTATTTGTCATGCAATCTGCAGCGGCTGTAGTGTGGAAAATACGTTGTGTATCAGGGTGTATAAATTCAGATTCACAGTCAATGTAATGACAGAAGTTACATTGTCCACACGGAACAGTATAAGTTGTGGTCATCTCAATTCTCTTTTGTTTTGAGTAACATAGCATTCTCTTAAGGTTTTTCTTATTTCTATATTGAAATTTGGGCTGTTCACCAACTATTTCCCTTAGGTCATCATCAATCTGAAGTACTCCCCAAAATTTACTAATTATATCCCTGATTTCAGAATGGTCAGAGGTATAAGTTGTCATAAATTTCATTATAGGTGTGGTAGTAGATAAACTCTCTTTCAGTGGGCAACTCTGAGCCATAGGTCCAAAGTATGGCATGACCGTAGTATGTCTTAAATCTGGTATATTCTGCATACTATCATTTACTTCATTGATACCGTAGCCTCTGTTAATCAATCGGCCTTTTAGGTTTTCTAATTCCAAGGAGAACCCTTCTTCAGTCGGGTTCAAACGTGAGGCTCTAATAGCCTGGCCTTTAATAATATTTTTAAACACAAAGGAAGGATGCATGCTGGATCTTAATAATAGTGAATTGCTGTAGCATGCTTTCCTAAAAACACCTGTGTTGATCAAACCATTGGGTAGTCTCTCTATAGTCAGATCCAGGAATTCAATCCTATCTTGTGAATAATTCATAGTGAATCTTAGATAGGTGGTTAAATTATTCATTTCACCCAGTAATAATTCTAATTGTTCTGGTGTCCCCTTCCAGAGAATAAAGACATCATCCACAAAACGTCGAAAAAAGGCTACCCCTTCTCTAAATACTTCATTGTGAAACAGGACAGTTTCTTCCCAGTGGGCCAAGAACATATTCGCATAGCTATTAGCACAGGGTGTCCCCATAGCTACGCCATCAACCTGCTTGTAGATGGTTTCATCAAATATGAAGACATTGTTCTCTAATACTAATTCTAGGAAGTGTACAACCAAATCTATCTTGACATCGCTATAGTCACTATGCAATCGTAAGTATTCAGTCACATAGACAAGACCAAGGGTGTTCGGAATCACAGTAAACAATGATTGAATGTCAAGGGTAACAAATATATAATCATTCTGACTAACATCATCCTTAATACATTCATAAAAGTCTAACAGAAATTGTTTAGAGTCTTTCAGGACAAATCTATTATCATTCAAAATTGGTCTCAGGTTTTTTTCTATATATACTGATAGATGTTCAGTGACCCAATCACGACCTGATACTATGGGCCTCATTGGTGGGTTCTGAGCATCCTTATGAATCTTTGGTAGTCCGTGTATAACTGGAATCAGGGGTTCTTTAATAATCAAATATTCATATAGATCCTTCTCTATTAGACCACTCATATAGATATCCAACAGTGTGTTTTTAATGGATCTCATAATGTCCACAGGTACATCTGGGGCAATCTCTTCATAAAAGTTATCATTCAGCATATCTTTCATAGAGCTATGATAGTGTGATGTGTTCATAACCACCAGTCGACCACCCTTATCAGCGGGTCTGACAACTATTGTGTCGTCACCTTGCAGTTTCTTCAAACTAAGTCTTTCACTGTGTGTAAGATTATCTTTCTTACACCATTTCTTGTTCTTACTTTCATTATAGTAATATCTATATAGTTCTTCTTCTGTTAAACGTTGGAAAGTCTCAACTAAAGGATGATTAATGGGAACATATTCACTGAGATTCTTAAAAATGAATTCCCTGTTGGTTTGATCTCTGGTGGTATTGTCTTTATAGAGTAGTTTGAGCATAACATTTCTACAAAATAACTTAAGGTCTACCATAGTCTCAGTAATCACACTTCTGCTTTTGGGTATAAAATTCAGCCCTTTACTCAGTAGTTTGAGGTCATCACAGTCCAATATCTTATCTGATAGATTGTACACTAGCGTCTGTCTCTGTTCCACATCCTCTTCAGGGTTTGATCCTGTGGTGGATCCTCTGATAATTTCCTTTTCTGCCGTCCACGACTCATAGAGCGTGCACGTCTGGGGCCCTTCTCTAACCGGATGGGTAAAGGAAAAGAAACATTCAAGCCTGTCTCAGGTAATGAATTCACTAATGTACTCTGTACCTTAGGTCTAACAGCAGTATCTATTCCATGATCTTGGGTAGCTGGCTTGTTCCTAACAATCTGTATTTTAGGATATAGGTTAGTCTCAGCATGCATACTAGGGTGCATTATATGAATCACATCATTGGAATCATTGCTTTCACCAATATTGGATGTAGTATCGGTTACAGCTTTAGGATCAACATTGTTAACAGAGGCATTTTGTAGTGCAGCTATATTCTCCTCTATCTCACTGCCTTGTATCACAGATAACTCATCCTGCTTATCAATAGCATTAGCCCTAGTACCATTATCTGTGGCAGCAAAATTACTAGTGGTACTCACATTTTGCAAACTATTGTACATGCAAGCATTTTCAACAGGTGGAGTTCTAACAGAGTTTGAAATGTCCTATGCTGACCACCTTAAAAAACACCAGCTATACTCTGTCGCATATTGTCTACTCAGAGGCAATCTCTGCTTAACATACAAGGCCATGTCAAACCCAGAGCTGTTGGACATGTTACACTTAAAGAAATCCCAATCCCTCAGAGCTACACGCTCTAGGAATCTAAACCTTGGCATCACAATAAACAAAACATGCTGGAGGGATAGGTTCCAGACCCACAGACCCAGAGACTCCCCAGACTCTGGAATAGACAGCCCATACATGTCAAGCGGAGTGCCTCTTTGGCCCTCTTCAAAAGGAACCTTGACGATTGAATGGGAGAAAGGAAATTCACCCCAGGGATCACGTCAGTCGCCCTGCTAGAAAGGGGTCCAGGGAAGTAAATAGTGTGGGAAGAAATAGCCAGGGAAATGTTATGGTTAAGCTTGTATAGGCCCTAGGGCCGATAGCCTAGTACCAACCCATGAACCTATGACGCAGTGTTCTGTTTAGTTCTCTACACAAATGTTTCTTTTTTCTTCTTTTTCACATCATAGGTATCTTACACCACAGAGCGTATGTGAGTTAAAAATAGTCCCTAGAAATGCACAGCTCCAGTAAACCACTGGGCCCCTTCTTACTGTTAAGTTTTGCAGTCCATTATGGATTTCACTGCTTGGGAAGGAACTTCTTCATCATAACCCAACCACATCATTTTCAAACTCTTTTTACCCCTTTATTTCTGTAGGTCCTTGTATTCTCTCTGAATCATTTGCTGAGCCTCACTACTGCATGATGCAGACTATGAGGCAAAACTTTACAAACCCAACCACATCATTTTCAAACTCTTTTTACTCCTTTATTTCTGTAGGTCCTTGTATTCTCTCTGAATCATTTGCTGAGCCTCACTACTGCATGATGCAGACTATGAGGCAAAACTTTATTACAACATACAAGAACCAAATACTAAAACGAGTCTTGCTATCAATACGTACAAGTTACCCCAGACATCTTACCTGTGCTACATAGTACCCTGGTTCCCTACCTGTAAGAACCATCTCAGGGATCATGCGGTGTATCGGGAAACTGTCCTGCCTCCCCACAAGAACCAAATACTAAAACAAGTGTATGTACTTTACTGCATAGTCATTTTGTGCCATTGGTTGATGTTTTTTTTCTGACCCAGCGTGTGCTAGCCAGCAGCCCAGCACCGACCCAACCTCTCTTGGCTCCATAGACTCTTCCCTTCCTTTCCTCCCAGTGCTGCTCCACATATCTGCAATTACCCATTTTGGTCAGCAGGTGGCAGCATCCATCCATTAACTGTCTTTTACTACAATCTTATAAGCTCTAAACTTTAAAAATAAAAAGGAAAACTAAACAAACCTCCAACTGCCTTCTCTACCTCTTCACCCTGTGAATTCTATGTTTTCCTTCCACCTTTGACTCACCGCCCTGCCCCTAAACCCTGTGGCTACTTACCTTGTGTTTCTTACCTTGTGTCTCTACTCCTACCCTTACTGATTGTTTTTCATAGCCTCGTCCTTGGTCTTCCTTTCCTGGCTCTTCTCAAGACTGCTCACCCTGCGGGCTCGCTCCACTCCCCTACCCTGCCCCCAATTCCCACCTGCCCACACTACCTCTACATTTAAACCCCACTAACCACACCCACTCCAATCAGCCTCAATCTTCCCCACCCCCTTCTTCCTGGCTCTACCCCCTACCACTTCTCAACATCTAGCCTAACCATTCCCAGCCATACAACACTCCAGTCATACCAATCACTCATCCCAACTACAACCCTAAACTACAGCAATGCTAACAAAACCTTCCTCACTTATAACCCATCTACTACTACTACTAAGTTTATCCTATCTAACCTACATCACCAAACCCTTTAACACTACTCACTCCCCCCACTATCACACAACCAGTTCAATCCCTAAACAACACAAACACTCCTCTACCTCCATAAGCCCTCACATATACTTCTGCAACCTCTCCCTACTCTTCCCCTTCAAACTATTTCTCACCTACAAACATATTACGCCAAGCCTAACTTGCACTAATTATACAAAACATACAACCCTTAAACCATACACAAAACTTTCTAATCACCTCTATTTTCATCTCCACCAACTTATTACCACCCTACTTTCTGGTGACATACACCTTAACCCTGGTCCCTCTTCCATCAACTCCTCAACCACCCCCTCCTACACACCTTCATCTATAAAAACCCTCTCCTTCTCAGCATTAAATGCTCAAAGTATATGTAACAAAATCCCCAACCTCTATACCTGGCTTCTCCATAACAATCCTGACATATTGTCAATCTCTGAAACATGGCTAAAACTCTCCATAAAAGATTCTGAAATAACTCCCCCCAACTATAATATCATCAGGAAAGACAGAACCCATAAAAAAGGAGGTGGAGTTGCTCTACTCTGTTCCTCTTCCTTTTCAGTTACTTCATATTCTAAGCCTGTTCCCCAATTTGCCAATGCCGAATTACTTCTAGCCCTACTCCACCTAAACAAGCATAAAACAATATGCTTAGCCTCCCTCTATATCCCTCCTGGTGACAACATACATATTCTTGAGGACATTCTCTCTTGGCTCTCCACCAATATTACAAATGAAACTGTTATCCTAGGTGACATTAACATCAACTGGTCCTCTGTCCAATGCCCAACAAACCCCCTAAATATAAACCTCTACAACTTTCATCAGTTAATCAACTCAATAACCAGGCCATCAAAGGACCATTCCTCTGGAAGCACCCTAGACTGGATTCTGGTATCACACCCACACCTTATCTCCAGTAGTGGTACGCTTCCTGACTCTTTCAGTGACCACTTTCCTACTTTTGCTCACCATCATTCTCCCTCCCTACAACTGCCACATACCACCATCTCTGTACGCTCCTTAAAAACTTTAATCCTACCACCTTCTCTGACTTACTTAAACAATTTAACTGGAGTCCCCTACATACACTTCCCCTAGATTAAGCTGTCACCTATTTTAATACATCATTTCTAAACCTACTAGACACCTTGCCCCCCCCCCCCTAAGAACTAAAAGAATTAAGAGCAAAACCATCCCATGGCTAACCAAAGATACCTTAGCTGTCATGCACCTCCATGATAAAGCCTTGAAAAACCACTATAAAAACAAAACCCCGGCCACCCTAAATGAATACAAAATACTCCGCAACAGAGTTAAAAAAACTTATCACTTCCGACTGCAAATCCTACTATATCACCCTTCAAAACAATCACAAGACTAACCCAAAAAAATTCTGGGATAGTATCTCCTCCCTCTTCAACCCTGGCAAAAAGGAAAACCCACACCCTGATCACAATACTTCTGATACCAACCTAGCCTCCCAATTTAACAGCTTCTTCATTGACTCCATATCTAAATTAACATCATCCTTCACAAATAACTCCACTCATCCAGTTACAATTCCCACTACCCCCTCCTCCTCAGGTTCTTCCACCTCCCACCTCCCTCTCTTCTCTCTCAAACCCATACCTGTATCTACTATAAAAAAATGCCTTCTAAAATTAAAACCTTGCTCTAATGCCCCTGATAATATCCCTTCCTTCTTCCTAAGGACAGCTGCTGAAGCCATTGCCTTCCCCATCTGTATACTTATAAACCGGTCAATCCAAGAAGGTTATGTACCCCAAATTTGGAAAAAAGCCTACATTATTCCCCTCCACAAAGGAGGAAACAATAATAACATCTCCAACTATAGACCTATCACCATCTTATCTCCCATCTCTAAACTACTTGAAAAATGTATCCACATACAACTATTACCATACCTCACAGACAGTCACCTACTAACCCCAACACAACATGGATTCAGACCCAGTCACAGCACTTCTACTGCACTACTCTCCTTCCTTGAAACTGTAAATAAAGCCTGAGACTCCAACTGCATTGTCACCACCCTCCTCCTAGACCTTTCTAAGGCTTTCAATACCATCTCCCACTCCCTCCTGCTGTCCAACCTCTCTAACCTACATCTTTCACCCTCTTGTATCAACTGGTTTACCAGATACCTTTCCAACAGACAACAATCTGTCAAATGGAAGAAATCTACTTCCTCATTCCTCAACACTGTCACTGGTGTACCCCAGGGTTCCATATTAGGTCCCTTACTGTTCAACATTTTCATTAATGACTTCCACCACAATATCCCGAATGCTAAAATAGTCCAATATGCAGACAATTCAACAATTATCTGTGCTGCTAGCTCCATTCCCTCCCTTATAAAACTAACTCAAGATGCCTTCTCAACCACTGAAAAATGGATGCATGATCACCATCTAGCTCTCAATCCATGAAAAACCAAACTCATGTTATTCACCCCATCCAAAAGCATAACTATCGACATCAATTCCTTCCTCATAACCAGTCACAACAACACATCCCTTGAAATTGTTTCCAGTGCTAAACTGTTAGGAGCTCTCTCTCAGCTTAAATGTGATTCCCATATACAAACAAACATTAAAAAAACACATCAGAAACTTGGTATGTTCTATCACCATATTCACTTCCTCTCCCCATCCACTAGACTCCTCCTCTCTACCACATACCTCATCCCTTCTCTCCTTTTTGGTGCCCCACTCTTAACCAACCTACAATCCTCTATCAAAACAAAACTCTCCTCCTGCTACAACAAAATTGCCAAATTCACCACTGGGCACAGATCCTCCTCCCATCACTGTACTGCCCTCCATAAACTAAATTGGCTAGAGCTTCTCAACTACCTTATCTACACTCAACTAACTCATGCTCATAAGCTCATTTTCAAGCCCTCATTCTGCCCCTCACTCACCTCAACCTTCACCATGCACCAACCTAGCAGACCCCTAAGAACCAGAACTCAGAACCTAATTGAACTCCACAAACCTGCCTGTCCAGCAGGCAAACTCCTACTCTCTTTTTCCCTAGCCCATCGCTGGAACTCCCTCCCACCTCATATCCGTAGCACCAGCAACCTCCCCATCTTTAAAGCTCTCCTCCACTCACATTTATCATCTCTCTGGGAATGCTCATGTTCCCATCCTGCATAACATCCCCAGCTACTGCCTTACCCCCTTAGTCTAAAATCACATCCCCCCATGAGAACATACACATTGTAAACAACCAGTTATGTTTAATATCTTCTGTACATACCTACTAACTATTGTCTTTAATTTAACATCTTTTCTAGTGAATGTTGTTGTGTCTTTCAGCTTTTCCCGGTTAGGGGTCGCCACAGCGCAACTCCAGTCTGCTAATGATTGGCAGTAGATTTTTACGTGCCGAGTTGCCAGCTCTGATGCACAACCTTCAATGAAGGTACGCCCATTCACGCATGTCTCCACACAGAAGACGGTCTAGCTGAGAATCGAACAGCATAACGTCTTACTGTGAGGCGACAATGCTACCGCAGCACCACCACCACAGTCTATCTTTTCTTTTCTAGTGAATATAGAGACTACAAATTGTAAACTGATATGAATTGTTGCATTTGGCTCTTCTTTGTATTCCAGTTGTATTAACATTTACTTGTGCTTATATGTACTCTTCTGGTACTTTAACAGACTGTTATTTTATTTTATTTCATACTTTTATACTTTATATTGTATCTATGGAGCTTTTCTCCCCAGGACTCCATTGAAAATAGACTCATTTGGCCCAATGGACCGTCCTGGCAAACAAACTTCAAATAATAATAATAATAATAATAATAATAATAATAATAATAATAATAATACAAAGGAAGCAGTCCATTCATCAACAAACAAAGATTTACATGAATCTCTTGCTGTTGATCCATGATGAGAAAAACTATCTACTGATTGCCATTTCAACTCAAAAGTAAATTAATGCTCAGACAAAGGAATATTAACAATAAATGAAATGATGCATAATATTCCTGTTTTCTGCATAGGATGGTCACTTGTGCAAATGCAACAGGGGTATTCCTGCTACTTAAGAATGAGAATAGCAAAGATGAGATTCATAGAGGCCGTTTACACTAGTGCAAAAGGCCTTAAAAATAACGAGATGCAAATGAAAAGTGTTGTAAGGCGTAGTTTGCTAATGAGGCAGTTTTGCAATTCATAGTACAACAGCTGCACAGTATGCACATCCTTTGTTAAACGCAGTGCTTCACCTTTGATATTGGAGTTGCAATCCATGAACGTGCCTCCAGCCATCCCTTTAGTAGTTTGCCCAAGTATGTACAGGCACTTCTGTCACAAAAATTAATTATTTCCCTCAACAACCTCTTCATTAGATTGTATCAAGTATGCACAAGCACTAAAATGACACAATAAATTATTTTGCCCACCGATCACTTCAGCAGTCTGACCATGTATGCACAAGCACTCTTCTGACACACAAATTATTTTCCCAAGCAACCCCTTCAGTAATATTTCCTAATGTACAGAAGCACGAAAATGAAACATTCACCCAAATGACACTCTTCAGTAACATGCCCTAGTATGTGTCAAGGCAGGAATTTCAGGGATGCCATTTCTTCAACACAAGTGTCTTGTGTGTGCCTAAATATTGCAGAGCAACAGGCAGCACTGTCAATATAGAGCCCTTCAAATTCTTCTTACCCATGGTATATCAGTTTCACTTAATTTCTTTGGGCCACCATACAATTTGCCAAAGAGTCAGTGCAAGTTGGGTTAGTCCCCTGGCAACCTCCATTTGGGGCTACCTGGTCTGTCAGAGGCCCAGCTAAGAAGTCTTGTGGCCTTCCTTGACTTTCCTGTCTCCTGCTTACGTGACTGTGACAGTCTAGTCTACCCTAAATGGCTTACCCAGAGTAAGTGAAAACCTGAAAACACAGTGGGAAAAAAAACAGGAAATTCCTCCTCGACACATTGTGCAATCACACATGTAAGTCATCAGGTATCCTGTATACAGCCCATCTGACCCTATTATACATATCAGCCATTCCTCTGCTTTTACAAGGGGGTGTGTTGTGTGGGGAAACTGCTGCTGAGGTAGGAAATGAAAAGACAGAATTGATGCTGGCCTTTTACTACCCCTTCTGGTCAACCAGCCCCACCATAACCCTTCTGACCAATCCTGACCCTACTAGATCACCCCCTCCCCTTTTGGCACACATGTCTGAGCTGACCTGCTTCAGACAAATGGCATCTTGCTGTGACAGGCTAGGAAGTCATTGTTTTCACTTCTTTCCCCACTTCTACAACACTGTCACTGTAATCCAACCCACATCCAAGACCGCCCCCTTCTAACTCTTTTGTATAAACAGCAAGCCTCCATTTCAGTCTGGCACTTGTTTCTGATCTCCCCTTTAAACTATACTGCACCCACTAGTGTGAGTGGACTTAACATCCCCTCTCATCTGTGAAATTAGATGTGTTTGGATTTTCTTATGTTAAAGACATTCCCATTGCTTCTTTTTTGTTAGTAAGTAATAAAGTGTTAGCAAAAAGTCTACACTGCCTTGTAAATGGAAAAAGACCAAGAGCTGCTGCTGCTGTGTCTTTTGGCTTTTCCCGGTTAGGGGTCGCCACAGCAGAACTCCGGTCTGCTAATGATTGACATTAGATTTTTACATGCCGAGTTGCCAGCCCTGATGCACAACCTTCAACGAAGGTATGCCCATTCATGCATGTCTCCACACAGAAGTCACTCTAATTGAGAATCGAACAGGACATCTTACTGTGAGGCGACAACGCTACCGCGGCACCACCACCGCAGTTCGGAGAAAGACCAAGAGCAATATTTCTAAATTTACATCACTGAAAGTAACTGTCATATAGTAAGAACTGCATAGTAGGAAATATTTGAAAATCCTTTCAGCCAAACTGCTGCCGCTGTCCCCCTGTCTACTAAACATTCCTATCACAATCGTCAGGTGCTCACTCGTTGTTTGCTTGAGAATTTGTTAAAGCCTTATAGAAGTTTGGGGGTTTTTTGTAAATGTATTTATGGGACAAAACAGCATTCTATGGCAGGTTGTTACTGAATGCACTGCAAAAATCTGCCAGTAATATTAAACTGATTAACATAGATCTGTCTATTTTTGGACAGGATCTGATGATTACAGATCTGTTCATTTTTGAACTGGCTATGTATCTGTCCCTTTTTGAAGGGGTTCTGTGCACATCACCAGCAACTGATATGTAATTTAATTAAGAAGTGTCTGTACTTTGTCACTGAATCAATCATGTGTAAACCATTAGATGTGCTGTGGTGAAATAATGCAAGTAATGGGTGGGGTGCAACACAAAGTCCAGATGTCTCATTAATTAAAAGACATTTTTTTCCATCTGTACATATTTTTTATGTTAATCAGAAAAAATGGATCTACAGCCATTGGACCATTCAAAGTTTTGTTAAATGACTCAGAAATTCTAATTAAACCAAAGAAAATAAACAGAAATCATTGCCAAAACAAGAAGGTAATGTGCTAAATTATATTTAAACCAGATAATTTTGTTCATTAGCCAGTAGGTGGTGCAAATGTTTCAGAGAAAATTGTTCTTCTGTGTTGGAAAAGGCAATGCATGTATCAGGTATTAACTCTCCCTTATCAGTGTTTAGCAAAAAAAGTTGGCAGAAATCAATATACGAAGATATCTGAGGGCAGTCTTCTTTTGTAGAACTTGTGCATTTAAATCATATCTCTCTGACTGTAATGAATTATGTGGATAAATAACTTAAGTCTGACAGAAAGGGCTTTGTTCAGCAGACAGAGGTCAATAACTGAGAAGGATAGCATGCATGGCACCATTCTTAGAGGTGCTGTATTTTTAAGGCCTGCACAAGATCAATGCACTGGGAATCCTGATCTTTTGGATGCAAGTTATGGTAGCAAAAAGATTTTCATATGTCCAGAAAGTACATTGATGGTGTGTCAATGGCTAGCATTTAATAGTGCTAAGGTGGGAGACACCATAGAAGCAGACACACAGTACTTCCCACCCCACAGAAAATAAGGATAGATACTGAGAAAAACACAAACGTTGATACTATTACAAGAAGAAGAGTAGAGACAATCAATGGAAAATGCAGCACTGAAAGAGACCAGGAAAAGCAGACCAGGTTTATATTAAGTACCTGGACATAAAACTGAGATAGTAACCCAAATGAAATGTGCACTGTGACAAAGGAAGGACATCTGAGTACAGTGACGTCACAGTAGCATGATATCCTACTAACCAAGGTTTGGGTAATAACATATCAGCCACATAATCCACAGAACAGTCAGGAAGGTAGAGAAGGGGAAGAAATAACATGTAAGAGAAGGGATTAAACATGAATAAATGAAATAGTGAACTGTCAGATAGAGTGATGTTTTGGATGGCCAATTGAAATGGTAACACAATCTAAATAAAGGTTGTATACAGGCTGCAATGTCAAGAGAAGGAAATGAGAAGGCTATGGGAAGAAATAGATAAACAAGCTCTACAACAAAAGCAGGAAGCTACTACAAGATAGAGCAAAATCCTTAAAAGGGAAGACACCTTTGATCATTATAAGTAAAAAACTAAGATCACTCATAAAATCATCCAAGGCAAATTTTGAGAGAAAAGTCGCTAAGGACTCAAAAGACAATCATAAGGCCTTCTTTAGCTATGTTAGAAACCTGGGAGGAAACTCCCAGATATGCTCAGAATTAGTTCAAAATGATGTAAAAATCACTGAACCTACATACATTGCCAACATACTGGCTGACAGGTTCAGTGCAAACTTCTGCCCCCCATCCCCCCCAAAAGGAGAGATATCTATACCAGAGGATTGTAGCCCCCCAAACATCTCTAACGCTCAGGTGAGAACTGCTCTCTCCAAGGCGAAAAACACAGCATCCATGGGACCAGATGGTGTCCCCGGTTGTGTGCTCAACGAATTCAGTGAGGAATTAAACCCGCAGTTAGGGCAGCTATTTAATCTTAGCCTCACCTCAAGATACGTACCCAAGGAGTGGCGTACGGCAACTTTGGTCCCACTTCACAAAGGCGGTACCTCCACCGACCCTGGAAATTACCGTCCCATCAGCTTGACAAGCCTGATCTGCAAAGCTATGGAGAGGATCATAATGGAACTCATAAATAAAGACATAGGGGACTTGCAGACTTTGGATCCAACCCAGTTTGGATTTGTCAAAGGCAGATCATGCCTTTTAAACTTGGTTGACTTTTTCGAAACAGTCACCAAGGCCATTAATGAGGGAAAGGCAGTCCACACAGCCTACCTCGACCTGGCAAAAGCTTTCAACACAATACCCCACTCAGGTATCATTGAAAAACTCATCAGCTTAAATGTAAACCCATACGTCACAAGATGGGTTGCAAACTGGCTAAGTGACAGAACCCACAGGGTCAGAGTTGCTGGCGCCATGTCAGACTCAAAGCCTATCACAAGTGGTGTCCCACAGGGCTCAGTCCTGGGCCCACTCTTGTTCGGCATCTACTTTTCAGAAGTACAAGCAAACACAGGAGGGTTATGGCTGACAAAGTTTGCAGATGACTGCAAACTGGGCGCCATAGTCGAGAACACATCTGACACAGATATCCTTCAGAAGGGTCTCATAGAGACGGATAACTGGTGCCATTGCCATGGCCTAAAGTTAAACGCCAAAAAATGCATAGTCATACCCTTCGGGAAAAACAAGGTTACCCCCAGCTACCATATAGGTGGCAACCCACTAAGCACAGAAGAGGTTATCAGGGATCTGGGGACCCAGGTTGATAGTAACCTTTCGTTTGACACTCACATTGCCAAAGTAGTTAGGAAGACCTTCTACATTGCCCACCTGATCATGAAGGGATTTACATCTAGATCAAGGGAGGTCATCGTCCCCCTGTACTCATCACTCATCAGACAAATGATGAGTACAATGCCCCATTCGGAATGTATCTGACCCGACACCTGCAGCAACTGGAAAGGCCCCAAAAGTTCCTCACCAAAAGGATAAAGTGTCTCAAAAATATGTCTTATGCTGCCCGACTGAAGGAACTCCAGCTCTATTCAGTCGCCACCGTCTGCTCAGAGGTGACCTGTGCCTGACATACAAGGCCATGTCCAACCCGGAATTGATGAACATGCTTCACCTCAAAAAATCTAAATCCCTCAGAACTACAAGGGCGGGAGACTTAAACCTTGACACGGTTATTAATAGGACGTGCTGGAGGGACAGATTCATCACCCAGAGACTCCCTATGCTGTGGAACAAAATCCCGGTACATGTGAGGCAGAGCACCTCGCTGGCCTTGTTCAAGAGAAATCTTGACCAATGGATGGGAGATCGCAGATATACCCCAGGGATTACCTCAGTGTCACTGCTTGACAGAGGCACAGCAAAAAAATGGGCATAGTATCCTTCAAACTAAGGGGTGGCGAATGCCACAAAACTCTGGGCTAGGCTTATAAATGCCCTTGGGCAGATAGCCTAGTATGAACCTATGAACCTATGAACCTATAAATAACTGCATAAAATAGAGTCATAGATTCATAGCTATATACTAGGCTAATGACCACCAGGGTCTTTATAAGCCTAGCTGTGCAATCCAACCCAATTCTGTCCCCATGTATCATGGGTATTTATTGGGGGGGTATATTAGTTAGGAAGACTGTAGAGGTTATGTGGGGGGGGTATATTTGTTTGGGCATTCATGCCTGCCTCTGTCTATCAGAGGCATGGGGGCCAAACCCGGGGTAAATTTCTGATTCCCCATCCATTGGTAAAGATTACACTTAAACAGGGTCAGGGATGAACTGCTTCACAAGGATGGGGAGCATGTCCCAAACCATGGGCATCCTCTGAGACACATATCTGTCTCGCCAGCATGTTTTATTTATACCACAAGCAACATTTAAATCCTTGGGTGTAGTGATTCTGATGCTGTTCATTTTGCAGATGTACAAAAGGTCCATCAGAGCAGGATCTGAGGATGCTTTGTATGCCAGGCATAGATCACCTCTCAATAACCTGTAGGAGACAGAGTACAGAGACAAGGCTTTAAGGTGATCCATATAGGACAATGTGTTTAAACCCCGGATTCTCCTGATAGGGCACCTTTGTGGGCATTCCACCTGTTGCATATGTTTGGTCATGTACAGGCCAAAGAAGGCTTTATAATTAATTATGAATCTGATAAGGCTAAATAAAGTGGCATTATGACTTCCTTGAACCTGATACCATGCCCTTACTTATAAGCTGGACAGCACAGAAGGATTTCTTAATACCTTGGCCATATGTTGGTCAAAGGCCAGATTACTGTCTAGATATGTTCTCAGATCCCTGTCTACTAGGTCAACTCCTAGGGGTGTCTTATCAATGGAGTAATTAACCTGGGTATCAGTTTTCCCAAAAGGCACTATAATGCATTTCTTGGCATTGAGTTCTAGTACATGACTTTGGCACCAGTCATTTGTCTGTGTTAGACTCTTTTGTAAGATGTTTGTGTTGTGGGGACAATTTATGATAGCTCCCAATTTACAGTTTTCTGTGAACTCTGTCAGCAATAGGCCCTTGGCATTAGCCTTTACCTCCAAGAAGTAGATACCAAATAGGAGCAGTCCCAGCATTGAGCCCCGAGGTACCCCACTTGTGACCAGTCTCTTAGTGGAGGTTTTATTGCCAGTTCTGACTTCCTGGGACATGTCTGTGAATCAGCTGGCAATCCAGTGAGTTATGCCGGGGTTTGTGCCCAGTTCAATGACTTCATCAACTATTCCTGTGTGGGGTATTGTTCTGACTGCGTTGACCAGGTCAAAGTAGGCAGTATGCATCATTTTCTCCTCATCCATTGCATTGGTGGACTTTTCAAATAAGCCTACCGGGTTTAGTAGGTATGATCTTCCCCTGACAAAGCCAAACTGGGTTGAGTTCAGTGTCTGAAGGTTGCATATGTCTTTGCTGATCATTTCCATGATAATTTGTTCAATGTCTTTACATATTAGACTAGTCAGACTAATACACCTGTAGTTACTGGGGTCGGTTGACGGTCCACCCTTGTGTAGTGGGATAACCATTGCAGTCTTCCGTTCTCATGGTAGAAAGCCTGTTTTGAAGCTATAGTTGAAAAGGCGCTCAAGTGGCCCTGATCAGCCATGTTTTAAGCTATTTAGGCAGCATCCTGGAATATTGTCAAGGCCCATCGAGGTTGTGTTTTGGCCTTAACAAGTGCCACCAGAAAGTGCTCCCTGTTAACAATTGAAGGGTTATGCTAGTAGATATTTCATGGAAGGAGGCAAGGTGCGGGTGAGGGTTATGTTTGAGCTGAATGTGTCATCCAGCAAATTTGCTATGTCACTCTGCTCCATGAAGGTGGCACCATGGACCACCAGCTCAGCACACTAATGTGTGCTGCCTTTGAGGTTTCTGACATAGCTGTAGAAGGCCTTGTGGTTGTCTTTAGCCTGTGAGGTTAAAAGTGAACCCACCACTCCTTTACATACTGCCATGACTCAGATTCGAGCCAAAGTTGCTGCAGCCGCAGCACCAAGTACTAGCCATTATACGATCATATCAAGCTATCTGAAGATTACTTGCATCTCCCAGCAAACCTTAAGTGAACTCATCTGGAGCATGCTGAGTGTTGTTACATCAAAGTACGAGTCATTCTTAATGCCCTGAAAACAACACATTTCAGACAACCTGCGCTGGTATTTAGAATGCAGTATTATTACCAGGGCTGTACCAACAAATGGTCTGCTGTGACCGGTGCTCTACCCAGATAAACAAACTAAAATTAAAATGATTACAGCTTGTATTCTCAGTAAGGATGGTATATTAGCGTTGGAAGTGGGCAATCATTTGGGAATGAATAATCACCAGACAGTGTAATAAGTTGTGCTATAGCAACAGGCAAGTCAAAAGTGGCACTAATTTGTCATGACAGGAAGGGACCTCAAATAAGATCTAGCAAATAGGCAGAACAATCAGAGAGAAAATAAAGAGGGAAAGACTTCATTTCATTTTGATTTTCTTTTCTTTCTTGCATGTTTACAGTCTACAGGATATCCCTTTTTACACGATAACTGTGTCACTAATGCATAAACAGTGCAAATACTAAAAACAAAAAATGCACATCAAAATGACACACAAAAATGTACACAGAACCCTAAAATATGTCTTGAAAGTTTTACAGATCACCAAGTCATGTTAAAGATGGCAGCCAGAATCTATACATTTAAATGTTCTGCTACTATAAGAAACAGAGTCTTGTGTTTTATTTCAGTAGGCTGTATCCAGCATGAAGCAAATTTCAACTTTATTTAACCAGACAAGCCCAATGAACACAAGTTCCCTTTCAGGGGTGAGCTGAACAGTGTTTGTTTAATTAAGTAATTCAGATTCACACGGTAGGCAAATGGAGGTCACAAAGGACAAGATACGTTGGTTTGTCTCTTAAATGTACAAAATGAATATGGGATGGTATATTTAGAAACCCAGTATACTTAAGGACACTGCTGTTTTTTTTCCTATTTCCATACATTGTACTGTAATATAATATCTAGTAGTCCTGTCTGTGCAAGAGATGCTCATGCTAGGGTACATGATGTGCACACACCATGCCAACCACCAAGCTATGCATGTGGTAAAGAAACGAGCTGCATAAATTGCTCACTCATTAACTGGTGAGTTGTATATAATGCAGTGAGGTGCAGAGGTACTAACTGGTCCAGCATAGTGCTTTCCTAGATATGAATACTGAACATAACACAAGATGGACAGAGTATGGAATGCTAAACTCCAGATAAGCACTGAACATAACAGAAAATGACAAAAAGTGTGGTCCTGTATAGAAGAAGGGCTTCCCCTAGATGTGAATACTGAACAGAACACAAACTGGGAAAGGGGATGGGATACAACCTGTCACACAAGCGCTGAACATAACAGGAAATGAAAGAAAATGTGGTGTGGATAGAAGAAGGCTTACCCTAGACAATATTAGTGAAGACAAAACAGGCTGCAATGTTGCAAATTAAACAAAAGATTATTGACTTTAACATTTGGTTACGTTACTGGTATTATTTTGAGGGGGCCCAAAATGTGTCAGTCGAGAGTAGGGTGAAAAACAGTCTCACCAGTTTCACTAGGAATAGCCTGCATCTCTCTCCCCACGGTTTTCTCATACTTGCTAAGATATTACCTGCCTCCATAGTGCTTATTTTAAGAAATGTCAGTCTATTCAGGCTACAAGCCTAATAAATACAAAATAAAATCTGGCACATATAAGTATAGCACTGTTCAATGCTAGGAGCCTAAATAAAAAAATGCCATTCTTGAAATCCTTCCTGTCTAGAACATGTAAATAATTGTATTGTCACTGGTTTTACTGCCTAGCACTCATTTATAACTGCAAGTGGAGATAACAGTAACAGTGGTTGTGGCATGTTTGCATTTTATCCCAATTATCATCACCTCATGTCCAGAAAAATGACCTTGAACTCTTTCATATCCTAGTATCTGTAAAAAGACCTTAATATCCTGTCCAACTACTGAACCCCATACATTACACTCATGAATCATGGAGCATATCTCCTCTCCACTGACCCAAACACCATTACACTTCATCTAACTTAAGTAACTCTGCTAAACCAACCAATCATAGTACCGTACCCATTTAGGACTGTTAATCTACTGCTCATCCAATCTCTCCAGGAGTTAGGGAAAACTACCCCAGCAATGTTGAGCTCTCCATAAGCAACTAAAACCAGGAGAAGACATATTGTAAATCAATGTGTTATCCTTCTCAACTAAAACTAGGTGAAGACATATAGTGAATCAATTTGTTATCCTTCTCAACTATAGCGAGCATTATTTGCTTTCTCAGAGCCTTATTCTACATCTCTCTGCTTTACTCTGATAGTAAATCTATCACAGGAATCCTAAACTTAGGAATATCTTCTAAAACGTAATATTATATTGTAGAGAATGAATGTATCCTATCTGTTAGTTAATATGTATGTCAAAGCGTCTTCTAGGGAAATTGTATGTCAAAAGTCTGTCCTTAAAGCTATGTTTTGTAAAAAAAATTGTTCTCTTAGAGCTTTTCTCCCCGAGCCTCCACTGAAAATGGACTTGTAATCCAATTGGTCTCTCCTGGTCAACAAATGTAAAATAAATAAAATAAAAATAAATAAATAAATTACTCTAGAGGACTTTAACTATACTTCAATAAACTGGCATTACTATAACTCTGCAAATAAATAACCTACATGATTTTTTAACTTTAGCAGTGCAAACTCCTTTTCTTAAATAATACTGTCCCCAACCAGAGAAACCAACATACTCAATCTTGTTGTCACCAACACAACCCTTACGTGCTACTGTTGCAACAGAGCACTGTACTATATTATTTAGTATATAGTCCCATTTTAGCCCAACATCCAACCCAGTCATCTTTAAAGTTTTCTCCAAGGACTGTTTCCTTGCACATAATGGTGATGATTTCAGATGGTTCAACAGTCACGCCCCGGAGTTCCACTGTGGTGACCCCTAACCGAGAAAAGCCGAAAGACAACAAAAACAACAACAACAAGTCATACCCCTCAATGACCCTACAGCAAGTGCTGCCATACAAACCCAGAGATTACATTCCTATCTCAAGTCTTACATAGAGGCTTATGTTTGTTTTCAACACAACTGTATAACTCCAAGTTTAGAGCAAACCCCAGTGGAAATCAAACATAAGCAAACTTTACAATAAAGGAAAACACTCATAGCCCTAAATAAAAGTACAAAAAAAGAAGAGTTAACAAAGAAGTGAAGGATAAGATCAAATCCTGCAAAGTTAATTATAAACTAAAATTACTACTTCAACAAAAGAGAACCATAAAGTGTTTAATTATGGAAAGATCCTCAGAAATAATGCCCAGCTTTGTGCCGTGCTTATCTCTAATGGCATCAGCCATTAAAACCCCAAGGCTGTAGCTAACATCTTTTACATACATTCAGCTCCAGCTTCTCTTCCTTTTCACCTTCAAATTTCCCAATACATAGCATCCAGTGCATACTGTCTCATAATCACCTCTGATCATGTACTAAAAATGTTTCACAGGACCAAAAGCACTAACTCTATGGAACTAGTTCACCTTCAAATTTCCCAATACATAGCATCCAGTGCATACTGTCTCATAATCACCTCTGATCATGTACTAAAAATGTTCACAGGACCAAAAGCACTAACTCTATGGAACTAGCTAACAAACTGGGCTGTTTCCTGGTCAGTATGAAGCACCCCTTACTGGACCGCCAATCTAAACTATTTAACCAGAGCCTCTGTACTGGATATGTACCAGAAGTCTAGAGAACAGCTATAGTACCACCCTTCCCAAGGGAGGTCCCACCACAGACCCTAGCAACCAGAGACCTATCATCCTCACCAGAATCATTTATTAAGTAATGGAAGATGCTATCATGGACTTCATAACCACAGACATGGCGAATCTGTAATCCTTAGGCCAAAGACAGTTTGGTTTTGTAAAAGATAGATTATAACTTCTTTGAAAGAGTCAAGTTCATTCTACCAGTGTTGAACTATCCAATTGTTTTCTTATTAAAAAATCATCATCAGTGTGACATCTGTTTATATACCAGCAGTTATTTATTGTGTTTTTCTCTTTTTCCCTGTGACTCTATGCATATGTGTGTATAGGCACTGTTCCAGTTGGTTAAATTATGTAACGGTCAAACTATAGGAAACTGACTGTTAAATAATTCAAGGAGTTTTTCATTTTCTTTGAGGTTGTATGACCCAGGAGTTAGTATATTTAATTTCCAGGCATATGGGGACAATGCCTTCCATATAAAAGCTGTTTTTTTCTTTGTTTTTTTTGTGAGCCCATGTAACTTATTGTTTTACATTTGCTATAACTTCAGTTAAGATTATTTGAGGTAGCAAAGAATATTATTTCTGATAAGGTTGTTTAATATTTTTTTGTTTCAAACAATCTCATTTGCAATTATTCATTATATAGTCAGAAATATATACACATATATATATATATATATATATATATATATATATATATATATATACATAGGTTTACTATCAAATGGTTGAAAGGCCAATAGTTGAAAGCCACATACCTGAATAACATATATGTGAAAATCCTTTATTTGGCTGTCATAAACACCCATTCAGAATGTCGAAACTACAATGCAGTTCGAATAAATGAACTTGATCACTTTGTTGTCATTGCCGAAAGCCCAAATCACCAAAAACATATTTCACCAAATTTAATTTCGTCCAAACATAGTAGTGGCAGTGTATATGCCCTTTATCCCACTGCAGTAAGATCCTGGAGTTAGAATATATAGTTGAGGGGGTGTGGGGGGCACAGCCCCCCACATTGGGGGGTGTGGTGGGCATAGCCCCCCTCCTAGCTTGGTTTCATACTGACCAGTTTCTGTTAAGAGGATAAGTAAGCAGTGTGTAATTACACTGGGTTTGGTTTGGTAGAGGTTTGGTTTCACAAAGGGTGGAAAAATGTTGAAAATGGTCAAAAATGTTGAAACAGTTTGATTTTTGTCCATTTGAATGTTTTCACGCTCTGAATTTCGACAATATGATTCTACATTATGATAGCTTTACATTCTGAACTTCAATCACTTGATAGTAAACCATATAAAGTTGAAAGTGTAGTTATGCGAAACTGCACTATCTCGAATGCAGAAATGTCTAATCCACTGTTGTGGTGTCGCATTCATGCAGTGTGGTGTGGTTTGTGGATTTAGCTGGGGATTCAGATAACTGGTGTTTACGTAACATGGGGATTTTAGTGTGTGTGAGTGTGTGTAGTGGTGGTTATTGTGTGTTTGTGTGTTTAGTGCAACCTCAGAGTTAGTATATATAAGTAGGGGAGGTGGGGGGAGAGGCGCAGCCCCTCACATGGGGGGTGCAGGGGGGGCTTTTTTATAGGTAGGGTAGTTGTGTTTGTTTCTTATGTTGTGTTTGTGTGTGTTGTTTTGTCTGTTGTAATGTTGTTAGATAGGTGTATGTGTGTTTGTGTGGTGGTATGTGTGTGTGTGTGTGTGTGTGTGTGTGTGTGTGTGTGTGTGTGTGTGTGTGTGTGTGTGTGCATGTGCGCATGTGCGCGTCTGTGTGTGTGCGCGTGTGTGTGTGTGTGTGTGTGTGTGTGGTTGCAATTGTTGTTTTCGCATTTGTGGGTTTTCGGGTATGTGGAATTTCAACTATTTAGTCTCAAAATACTGAAACTCGACATTTCAGTATTTCGAGATTGTCTAGTGAATCCATATACATACATATATATATATATATATATATATATATATATATATATATATAGTTAGACTTTATAATCTCGAAATATTGAAATTTCGAATTTCAGTATCTCGAGACTATAAAGTGGAATTTTTAAAATAGCAAAAGTGCATAATTGCTTTATGTTTCATTACATCTGGTGTTTTCTGTGGATGGTGGATGGTGTCATGTTTGGATGTAGGTAAGTGTTTTGTAAGGGTTTTGGGTGAGAGTTTGAATGTATGTGAGTGTGTTTGTAAGTTGTACATGTGAGTTAGGGTAGGTAGGTGAGTGTGTAAGTGTTGTATGGCTTGGTGTTTGTATATGTGTGATGTGTGTGTCTGTGTATGAGGGACTGTGGAATGGCTGGGTGTGAGTTTGCTGTCTTTTCCTGTTTGTACGATCTTGGAGTTAGCATATATATATATATATATATATGTAGGGGGGTGCAGGGGGGCTTGCCTTCCTTCTTGTATGTATTGTAGGTTTGTTTGTGTTTTTGTGTTTGCGTGTGTTTTGTTTGTTGTGGTGTGGGTTGGATGATGTATGTGTTGTGTGATGTATGGTGTGTTTATGTGCATGATTTTGTGTTTCGCAGTTTTGGTGTTTTGGGATTTGGAACATCCGACTTTATGGTCTCAAAATACTGAAATTTGAGATTTCAGCATTTCAAGATTATAAAGTGAATCCACATATATATATATATATATATATATATATACATATATATATATATATATATATATATATATATATATATATATATACATTATATATATATAGATATATATATATATATATATATATATATATATATATATATATATGCACACACACACACACACACACACACACACACACACACACACACATATATATATATATATATATATATATAGAGAGAGAGAGGGAGAGATGTATGTATAATAACACTTAGCTCCAATCCGTTATTTATGGCAATAACTTGACTCTTTTTTACCTCAAACTATTTTACATCCTTCTTTAACTTGACATTTAGCATGGATTAGTAATCTCCAACAAATGGCTCTATAACAAAATTAACTAATCTCATTTTTTTCCAAAGAAAGTATTATTCTTTTCAGGACATATGTTTGATTCTATCTCTTATCTAAACCCTAGAATGTTACTTTCATCTCAGTTCATTTTATATATTAATTTTATTCTTGATAAAATTAAGCAAAGCATACTTAAAGTCAAGATGCATGCAACGCTGGATCTTATTTCCTGCACTAGTAGGCTAGGTCTCTAAAACATTATCAAAACAGTCTCTGTACCACGTACTCACAATAAATATGTTTTTATTCATTTGAGAAACAGGTAAGCTCACTGGATATGTGTCCCTTTTCAGGGCTGGTCCAGGATCACTATCAGATTAAGGAGGTGAAAGGAATAGATCTATATTAAATCTGAGAAAACCCTTTTCAGTGAATGGCACTTTGCTGAACGCTAACTGTCAAAATTGCACTCCATCGAATGGCCGTTTCGGTGAATTTTTTCCTAGGGGAAAACACTTTTCCATCATTGGGAATTTGCTCTTTTCCCCACTGTAGTGCAATCCCGGAGTTGGCATATTTAGTTAAGGGGGTGTGGGGGCACAGTCTCCCACATTGGGGGGTGTGAGGGGTGAAGACCCCCACTTTGGAGGGTTTTAAATTTTGTGAGGTTTTACTCTGGCCAAGAGTTTTCTCCCCTAGGAAAAAAAGTTTGCTGAAACGGCCGTTCAACGGAGTACAATTTTGACAGTTAGCATTCATCAAAGTGCCATTCTCTGAAAAGGGCTTTCACGGATTTAATATAGACCCAAAGGAATCAAGCCCTGTACACTAGACCAGAGGAAGCAGCTCATTAACAGGAAAAGGCCAAAGCAATTCTCCTACCTCAAGATGCTGCGCAAATTATTTACATATTAATTGTTCACTATTTTGTTAGTGATCTTAACACTGATATGTGTTTATAATGAGAAATAATGGGTCTGAGAATATTTCTGCAGAACTGGCAAGAGTACTGCAGCTTTCTATTCCATCATCAAGCTCCATCAGTATGTGGGGCTGCATACATATCTGCTGACTTCACAAGACCCAAACATACTGAAAGTTTTGAAACCTGAGAAGAATAAGTCTAAGATGGCTTCCCTGCTTAGTTTAGCAGAAGCATATTGACGCCAAGTGGGAATGGAAATCAGACCAGAAGTAGATAAAAATCAGGCAGCAACTGAATGTGCCAAAAAACAAAAGAAAGAATATAAGGTGAAGGATCATATGAAAAGGCAAGAAATGTGCAAAATGCATAAATGCAAAATGCATAAATATAATTGCAATTATAGAAAACTCTTGGAACAACCTCATGTTGATCAGGATGGAATGCAGGAATGGTTAAGGAGAGGTGAATTTAAACAAAAAAATGAAAGGTTAATATTGGCAGCCCAAGATAATGGACTACATACACGTTGGTTTACAAAGTCCATTGAACGTGTGTGAGAAACAGACAAATGTAGGTTTTGTAAAACAGAATTGGAAACAGTTGAACATCTTGTTGCTGGTTTTGATATACTAATGGCAGAAGGACTGTATACTGAAAGGCATAATAATGTGGCAAGACTGTCGCATTGGGGATTGTGTAAACATAATATTGAAGTAGTTGAAAAACACTGGAAACATGAGCCACAAAGCATTACAGAAAATGATGAAGTTTATATCACATGGGATCATCCATTAGCAACCGTTCAAAATATAGATGCAAGAAAGCCAGATATAGTAGTCCATAAAAAGAAGACAAAAATGCCATTGATCGATGAAGTTGCTACACCCAGTGACTACAGTGTCTCATGTACTGAGAGACACAAAGTCATAAAATACCAGGATCTGCAGGCAGAAACAAGAGCAATGAAGAAGAAAGATACCCAGACAGTTCCAATAGTAGTAGGAGCAACGGGTCTTACAAAGAAGAATTTACAATTGTACTTAGATATGTTATCGATACATGTAACTCCATACGAATTGCAGAAGGAGTCATTACTGGGCACACTGCAGGTGCTGCAAAGAGCACCTCTGGCTAACATCAAAGAAAGACTGAAACAATATTAATTTCATGAAGTTTAATCATACTTTGACTTAGGAATGAGGTCCATTCCCATCATGGTATTAGAAACCCACAAGACTTGGAGAAATTAAAAAAGTATAAGTAATAAAAATATTTATTATTTGTCTAAAGACCACTTAAAAATCCATTCTTGACTTAAGAGGGGAATCAGTCATGCCATACCCAACCATCAGATTTGATTGATAAAATAGCACCTTGGTATGTGTCCCTGAGCTGAAGAATAAAAAATGAGAAAAAGAAAGTATTTATATTCTTCCATCTTTTTGAATATAAGAGTTAAAATCCTTAGAAATATACTTCTTACCAAAGGAGAAAAGAAAAAGGAATGTCCCATCTCCAAGAAATCTGAAGTTTTACATTCATTCTAACCAGGGTTGAAAATATCATTTTTTTAACCTAAAAATGTATCATTCAAAGATATTTTGAACTTCTAGCACAATTTCAGAATTGCTTGTTTTATTAAGATTTTTCTCTGACATACCAAAGCTTCACAAGCATTTCACTTCTGCTTATAAACTGTCTCTTTTAATTTGTCTTCTGTATTGCGATGTCTTTCATTTTTAAGTTGCACCTTAATTTATTGATCTATTCACGCTGGTTCAAGTAATAGCAAAAAGCCAGCACCCAACTGGAGTAAAAAATCTTTTATGTGTATTAACATAAAAAAACAGACCGGTTTTGGTGGTGGTGCTACGGTAGCGTTGTCGCCTCACAGTTAGATGTTGCCCATTCGATTCTCAGTTAGAGCGTCTTCTGTGTGGCGACATGCGTGAATGGGTGTTCCTTCGTTGAAGGTTGTGCATTAGGCCCGGCAAGCCAGCACGTAAAACTCTATTGCCAATCATTAGCAGACCGTAGTTCCGCTGTGGCGACCCCTAACCGGGAAAAGCCTTAAGACACAAACAACGAACAAACTCAGTCAGTTCAACCACCTCATTATATACAAAATCATAATGGAACAATTAATCATTAATTGAACAATTATAAGTGTTCATTTAAGCCAGGTGGAAATAATCCCCTAGTTTCACAATCCATGATTTTTCTTTTTTATTTAACAATTTATGCCAACCTGTTTTCAAGGATCTATGTCCCATAATTCTGTCAATAATAATAAATTTAAAAGTTGCTGTCTTGTGAGAAATAGTGTGTTTATATAAAGCATTGGTCAAATGTTTGTTCCTGATATTACTAAGATGTTCTGAAATACAAAATTTAAAGGGTCTAGAGATTTGGCCAACATAAAAAGCTGAACATGAACAGGCTGCAAGGTAGATAGCCCAATCACTATTGCAATTACCAAAAACATTAATAGAAAAAAACTTTAGAATTGTTTTTACTTGAAAACTCTTTGGTCTGAAAAATATATTTGCAGAAAGAACAGTGTCCACAAGGGTAACACCCCACAACTTGTGTCCCATCCAGTGTAGCCTGTATAGAATGTTCCATGGGCATGAAACGTTTGTAGTAACTAAAGTGACTTCCCAAAGTTTTATCTCTACTGAAAGAGAATAAGCATTTGTTCCCTAATAAATCACATAATTTACCATCAGCCAAAAGAATACCCCAGTGCTGTTGCATTATATCCAAAAATTCATGGGTATTTCTACCATAAGTGGTGATAAACCTAATTTTATTGTTCCTCTGAAATCGATGTTTCTTATATGTGAGTAAATTATTTCTGGAAAGTTGTTGAACCTCCCTTCTGGGCTGCGTAACCTTAGACATAGAATATCCACGTTCCCTAAAGCGGGTAACTAAATCTTGATCAAAATGTTTGTAATCTTCAGTGCTAGAGCAAATTCTATGTATCTTCATAAATGGTGACTTGGGGATATTGGCAACAAAGTGTTTTGGATGACAGCTGGAGGCATGTAATAATGCATTTGAATGATGGGGTTTCCTGTATAGTGAACTGGCCAAAGTACCATCAGGTTGTTTAGATATGGTTACATCCAGAAAATAAATGTATGTAGCATCATAATTAATTGTAAACCTTATACCCCATGTATTTTCATTCAAATACTGGACAAACTCCTGTAAATATACAACATCTGACTTCCACACCATCCAGCAGTCATCCAAAAACCTTTGCCAAATATCTATTTCCCCAAGAAAAATGTTATGATTGCTGTCATATATAATAATCTGTTCAAGATAACCCACAAAAAGGTCAGCATATATGAGTGCAAAGGATGCATCCATAGCTGTACCTTTCAACTGCAGATAACATTTGGTGTTAAAGCAGAATACATTTTTAGACAAGACATGCTCCACCAAACATACAAGGAAAGTATTGAAACCTGGGCTATATAAAGACATTCTATTTAGCCAGTATTCCAGGGCACACAGACCCGCCCAAAGTGGAATACTGGTGTAAAGGGACTTAACGTCCAATGTACACATCAACCAACTAGGTTCAAATTGGGTATCAGAGATAATATTCAAAAATTCCGTTGTGTCCTGTATCCTAGCTCTAACGCCAGATAATAAAGGCTTTAAATACATAGTAAGGTAAGCAGTCAAAGATTCAGTAAGGGAGCCTTTTCTAGAAATGATTGGTCTCCCTGGGGGTTTATTAATATCTTTGTGAATTTTTAGAAGGAGATAGAAATACTGCGATGATGGATCCTTAACTTTTAAATGAAACATCGTGCATTTGTCTATTATGTCTTAATTAACTGCAGATTCCAAAAAAAGTATCTATTTCATTTTTAAACCTAACTGTAGGATCACAGGGCATATAAGTGTAAAATCTCACATCTTGTAGCTGACTATTAGCTTCCTCAACATACATAGATTTATTCATTACAACCGTTGCTCCACCTTTATCTGCTTGAATAACAATATTCTTGTTATTCTTTAACCTTACTGAAGCATCCACTTCCCCTGATGACAAATTTGAAGGAAAAAAATGTGTTTTTGATGATTCAAACCAAAATGTAATTATTTTAGTATACATTTTTGAAATACCTCCACATTTTTATTCATAGGTGGGACAAAGGTTGACTTATTAAATTTGAAGCTACTACATTCAGTATGTTCATTGCCCCATTCAATGTCCTGAAAATGTAATTTAAGGTTAAGCAATCTACAGAATGCATACAAATCCTCAATAAAAATATCTTCAGAAACAAAAAACCCAGGGATAAAGTTAAGACCTTTTTTAAGTATCATGTAATCAGATTTTGACAAGACAGCTGATGAAATATTGATAACTTTACTGTACATGAGGCTGTTTGGGGGAGTGTAGAACAGCTGCTGATTAATGCCCATTACCATCAGTGCTCCTGCTGGAGGATGTTGTGTGGGAGGCTGTAATGGGCCTTGTTGCAGGTAATGAGGATCCCAGTAATGATGACTGGGCTGCCTACTTTCTCAGGATGATATTTTATAGTGTGCTGCATACTGTGAACAGGTTGTGACAGGAGCGTAATACAGTGCACCCCAGATGGATCTAGCCAGTGGAACAGCAGACAAAACATGCACTTTTATTCCTGTTTTCTTGGTATATTGATTTTTGCCCATACTTTTTGGGTTCCGTATGGGCACTACCAACCAGGACTTCAGCAGGTTTCTTCTATCTCCTACAATGCATTACAGACATGTGAGGGGTAGAGATATGGGAGTGAAATGCACACATACTGTTTGTGGGTGCACCAGTGTGCCTGCACTTGCTTACTAGGTGGCCCTGTAGGGTGTCACTATGCAGTATGTGATGCTACAGATGACTTGTATGCCATATGTGAGAATCAGCAGCACTGCCAGGGTGCTGTGCAGATCAGCTATGACTCTCTGTGCATGGAATACTACCTGGTAGTTGATGACATGGTATCCTTCACTGTTGCTGTAACATTGCAAGTGAACACCAGGTGGAACCTTTGTTGCCACATGGATGCATTCTGTACCTCCCAGCACCTCAGGGAAGTAGGAGATATCATAAATGCCATTCATGGTGAGGGTCAATCTCTCATGACATGCTGAGGAAGCAGATGTGCTCATTCACATGTGGTAGCAAGTTTTCAAGGAACGTCTTGAGTATTCTACAGGCCAGTATCAGTGATATATCCAATTAGTCATCCGTTTATCTCTGGAAAGTCCCTATAGCTAGACCAGTAACAGCTACACATGCCATGGTATCCAGTGGTATGGGAAGTCCTTGTATTCCTCTCTTTCCAATTTGTGGACCATGCAGGTCACCCAATGTCCATATAATGTCTGTGCCTTCTCAAAAGTGGTCCTGGAGCTTCTTGTCTGTAAATAGATGTACTGTTTGCTTTTGCCAGCACAGCTTTCTCTGGTCCTGCATGCCACCAAATCATTTCTCTGGGATAATCATGGACATTGCCAGGGTGCTGTTGTATGATAGAGCTGGATCATGGTCAAATGGGGCTGTAGATAGAGTAATATGCAACAAAGACCACATAATGGATGCTGAAGATCAGACGGTTCTGATCAGCACTCCAAATAACGCAGACTGTATGACCTGAAAAATGTCAACCCCTTTGCAGTTCCTGGAGGTTGTAAAGAAGGTACTGCAAAAATATTTACTAAAATACAGCATGTTTAGACTAAATACAACATATGTGGACTATATTATGCAATCCAGGCCTATTAATTAATTAATTTATTATTTAGTGCAATGAATAAGACAAAGCAATTACAGACAATATAAATGCCCACAAGTCATACAAAAATCACAAATATTACTACACATAGTGTACTATTTTTTGGCAATGGGGGCTTACACGCTTACAGGGCACATACATCTAATTTTTTACCTCCCTGTGTCTTCTCTGTCGTCAAGAATAGCAATCCCTTCTAATGTCACTCATTGCAAGTTTGTCCTACTTGAATGGCTAGTAATGCTGTATTGTTACAGCATATACCTCCAAAGTCAACAGATATGGATCCTGAATGAATAGGGCCTTATGCAGGACAATGAAGGCCTCCGCTAGCCATACCAATATCCAGTTACTTGGGTGTCTCTCCCCAATTAACAGTGTTCAAGCCTGTCAGTGTACATACTATTTTCTTCTTTACTTTTATAACTATAACAGATTTTTACATTTCATTTAACTTTTTATTTCAAGTTTTACAAAAAAAAACCCACTAACAGCCATTTTCTAAACAAATCCAAATACTCTCGCACTGAAAAGAAATTAAGCATGAAAAATAGTAAGCTTCTCTTCCCTTGAGACTCACATTTAGTGAAAATGCATATGGCAACCCATTAAACTACAAATATGGGATTCATACTCAAATCGCATATAATATAGTACTAATTAATGTCTATGTACATGGTGCAGGAATTCAAAAGACAAATGTATAACACATTTACTAATAGCCTGAGACAGCCCACTAGATGCAGTTGTTCCATTTTGGGAGCAGCATAGAATAATTGTCTGGCAAAGTAACTTGACAGAGTCATACAAATGACAAATGAAGTCTGAGGGAATCAAACCATGTACTAGGAAGCCAGTTTTTAACAGCACAAAGCCTTACTCATCTGCACTAAGTACTAGATAAACTGTTGTAGCCCGAACAGTGCATTTCACACCTTTGTGCCTGCAAAAATAAGTAAATTAAAATGTATTCATTAAGATATTAACATTAAACTCATAGACTTCATGTTGTCCAATTTATTTGCAACTTAATAGTAAACACACTGTCAACATTAAGGAAACCAAGGATCACATCCATAGAACATGGCTCATGTGATTCTGCTCCTGTTTATTATAATCAATGTTCTTATGTTCTTCCTTTACACCATGACTACATTGATTCATAGGTTGCTAGGCTTGCAGTCCAAGGCACCATAGAATAGCCTAGTCCAAATTCCCAGCTGCCGCAAAGGGCTCTCTGGTTAAGTGACTTACTCAAGGACAGGGAATAAATATGAGGCAAAATCAGGGATGTTTTGCGAACTGGAGGCAGATAAAGTCAGACTACTCCAAATCACTTAAAAGCTAACAGGTCAACAGGTTTTGTATCAACATATATTTTGTCAACCACAATGAAACTCTGACAAGCACTGATTGAATGTAGTCCTCAGCATATCTCTCAAGAATACCTCATTAAAAAGAATGCTCTTCATTTTGAGTCATAAAAGTTCCATGCTACATAAAGACAGCATCTGTCACACATTCAGTGATAGGAATTTTTAAACTGATATCCATGACAAGTAATGCTGAATCATATTAATTTATCAAAATATGGCCAGTTCCCTCGCCAGCATCAAGCTCTAGTCAGCTGCCTATGTTACCTCCTGCTGGATCTAATCCTGGTGATAGTCATTGCTGCACAAATCATATTTGATCTTGTTATGCTGCAAGTTTTGACAAGCATTTTGCCTTTATACCTGCGTACATTTGTCTACGTGACTTTCTGTTTGATAGCTATGAACTATGTCCTGGTTTTACGGTACCATATTTGCATATATTATGCGCTCATTACACTGTGCTTCTTCATCTTCATGTTATTATATGATTATTTTCATACCCTTTTTCTGTACCGTTTAGCTTGTTACCCTCTTGTATCACTACCTATCTGTGTATTGTCAATTTTGGTATAAAACCACACTGAGTACTTTGCAATTTAGTTAAGAATATTGGCCAAAATTTAATTAAATTCTTAATGCATTTAACATAGAAATAGAGTTAAAGAAAATAACTCCAAAATTAAAGTACTTCTTTAAAATTATAGATAGTCAATGCATGTATTGTGTATATACAGACACACACACACACACACACACACACACACACACACACACACACACACACACACACACACACACACACACACACACACACACACCATGCACTCACCACAAGCTCAATAATCTATTGCCCCTAAGTTTTATACTGTTTTAAACACTACCTCATTTTATTTATCCATTGATTTTAGAGAGACTATAAATGTTCAAACTATGGAGGGTATACAGGAATGTCTAGTGCTGTAGTGTAATGTTGATTAATACAAGCCTGTGTTTGTATTTTTTCCTAATTTCATGCAATGGGGCATATGAAGCACATGTTTTGGCAGCTATTTATTTCAGAAGCATATATATTCCCATTATGCAAAACTTGGACAAAATTAAAACCACCAGTACGCATTAATTAGAGCTGTGCCACAGTGCTAGACTTTTCTGAATAAACACTACATATTTGTAAGGAAAACTACTCAGGAATGCAAACAGAGGATGACATGATCTTCGAGTAAGAGGAACACAAATAACTAGTATTTCTGACATTTCCTAAGTTTACAATTTTTTTTGTTTTCCCTCATCTTTTTAAGGTGTAAGGTATAGGACATGCAGTTTAGAATTATACATAATATGCAGATTGAACTATAAATGTGAATAAGCCAGTTGTAATATGAAAGTTATTAATAGTTTATTTATTCTTTGTATTTTGATTTTCAGTTTATGAAATAAAGACAACCCCCTGGATTTACTAATCTTCCGTGTAAGACTTAGTCTTACACGGAAACGCCAGTCTGAGTATGACGGCAGTGCACCATGCATATTAATGAGGGCACGCTGCCTCAACTCTAAAGCTTACACAGAACGTGGACGAGTGTAGGGGGCATGTTGGACTGCTGAGCAGTCCAAAAATCCATGCCCCTGCAATGAAGAAACGCCGCAATTTTGAGTTACATGAGCGAGTCCACTCACATGTGCACAATGTAACACTACACTCCCCCATATGTTAAACTGACAAAATTAAAAATAAAAAGAGTTATTTCATTTTTTTTCATCCGATATAGCTGCCCGTATTTGCGCATGTTTGCACAGGTTTGCCCATTGCTTAGCTACAGTTAGCAGCTTAGAGACCAGAAGAGGATAATAAGAAAAATATATGCAAATTAAGCAAAATAGCAATAGCGTAGTGGTTAGAGCCTTCACACAATGAGGAGGCATTCCCGGGTCGAGTTCCACTACTGCACGTTCCATTTTCTGTTGGAAATCTGTATACAAAAATATTTCCTGACATTTTTTATGTATAAGTTTTGTAAAAAGCATTGAAATGTTAAATGTAGTAGTGAACGAATTATCTATATATGAAGGTGAAATGGCTATGCATTCTGAGGCATGAGTACCCTATTTTAAGCAATATAAAGCACTGCTAAGCACATTTTACCAGTATTGAGCATATTTAAAACCAATTGCATGTAGCTGCGCACCGTATTAACCAGCGCAATGTCTTTGCGCGGAGCTGCACACCACGCCAACCAGCGCAACCACACCATATTTGCGCATATCTGTACACCGTGCTAACCAGTGCAACGTAGGACAACGTCGAGCAACGTCAGGCAATGTCAGGCAATGTCAGGCAATGTTGAGCAACGTTGAGCAACATCGAGCAACGTTGGGCAAAGTCAGGCAAAATTGAGCAAAGTCGGTTAAACACAGCCACACCTCCTTTCCTGTACCTTAACCAGTCAGGTCTGTCCAGTAGGAAAATAAAAAGCAGTGACAGGGCTCAAACTCAGGATACTGTGCACTACAGTCATAGTACTTAACCACTAAGCCATGACAGCATTTCATAAACATGCACTTTCAACAGTCCCATATCTATCAAAGCAATTTTAAACATTGCCAACATCAGTTTAGCAGGCATGCCTACAGCTGAGTTTTCCAAAAGTGGACAATCACAAATAAGTGTGGGAAATGAGGCATATTTAAGCTCCACAGGTGGGAATACTTGCTATAACTGGTTGTAGCTTCCTTCTGCAGTCAGCATGGCCAGTGTTGGAGAAGGCACTCAATTTGGAGTGCAATGCTGGGGCATTGAGGAGTCCAAAGTAATGGTTTGGCTCCTTGTCCACAATCATGAGGAAAGACTCCTGCAAAGCCAGTACCAGGGTACCCAATATAAAATGGAGGCCTGGAACAGTCTTGCCCATGATCTCACCAGTGCCACTGGTGTTCCTTGGACTGGTGAGCAGGTCAAGCGCTATTATTCTGACCTGAAGCGACATAGGGAGGATCAACTGGACCAGTGGATCCAGGAATCCTGTGCAATGCCTAATGGTCTGGGCTGTGGTGCATAGAGAGATTG
Organism: Protopterus annectens; assembly: GCF_019279795.1. Taxonomy (NCBI): domain Eukaryota; kingdom Metazoa; phylum Chordata; order Ceratodontiformes; family Protopteridae; genus Protopterus; species Protopterus annectens. The sequence continues at coordinate 453,113,782 of NC_056730.1, forward strand.
AACGTTTTGTTGCAGAACCTCTACGCCAGCTTGAGGCCCGAGTGGCACAACTCCCGGGTCAGCCTGCTCCTCCTACACAGCCCCCAGCACAGCCACCCTCTGGGCCATGAAGGTGCAGTGGTGACTGCCCATGGGTGAGGACCTCAGTCCCACTGTTTCCATCTGGGGGCTCATGGGCTTGCAATTTCCAAACATCCCTCCCCGTCAAAGATGTTCACCCACCATGTGTCATATACCGCCCCTGTATGCATCTTGTTTGTCTTGTCTGTTTACCTCCCCAACGTACCTCCCCAAATATGCCTACTTCCCCTACCTCACATTCCACGCTCACCTGAAAAAGAAAAAAGGGCAATCTGCTCACAAAAAAAAAAATTACGCCCCATACATAGCTGCCCATTTTGCGCACATGTCCACTGGACACATTAAATGTTATTTAATTGGCATTACAACATACTTTGTTGTCCTCACCCCTCTCTCAGGGGTTGAAGGTTTCATATCTACCTCCAAATTTATTGCATATGCACAGCTGTTGCTGTTGAATAAATGGGCAGCTATGGACCTTCCCTACACCCATCCTGCACATCCTGAGCTATTTTCCATACTGTCTTTCCCTCTTTGTGTCCCTTTTTCACCACTTTCCTATCTCCCCATTTTTATTTTCTTTCAAAAAATGAGCGCGAGGATTAGCAGGAGTAAGCACTATTAAGCAGTAGTTAGTGGGTTTGTGCAGGTTTGAGCTTGTTTGCGCTTGGCTAAGCAATGCGCAGCATTGTGCAAACCCATGCAAATCTGCTTACAACTGCTTAAAAGTGCCTTAGTCACTCTGTATGTGAGCGCTCTTGTTCTGCTCAGGAGCAAAATAAAACACCTCTGTAAGTCTCAAACCCCAGACCTTGCACACACTGCACACCATGAAGTACCACTAAGCCACGGTAGATATACATCAAGTTGGTGCTTAAATAATTATATCATGCATCAGAATGAGTGAATGTAAAGGAAAAATAGGAATACCATACCACACAACTTGTTCTGTGGATGTTGACCAACAGTTTTTCTGGGATTACATTACATGACTGTGATAAGAGAAGCAGCCATTCTAGCAGGAAATAATGTTACACCATCACTTTACAACCCCACACAGTATCACAGCAGGACAAACACTGGCATATCTGTTTAGGGCAGAGACCATACCTCCCAAATGTCCCTAATTTTTAGGGATGTCCCTGATTTTGACACAAATTTTAGCTCTGTCCCTCTGAATCCCTTTGAAAACAACTGACTTTGGCCAGAAAGGTGGTCAATTACACTTAATGAATCATGACATAATTAAGGGTTAGACACTTCTTTTACTTCAGAAAAGGTGTATTAATTCATGTGCTCTGATTCTCTCAATGTCTCAACTTAATGGCACTAATATTTTAAAGGTGTCCCTGATTGTCCTTGACTTTTTCTTGACTTTTCCCTGAGTCTGTTCAAATATGTACCTGATTGGTTGAGAGGTCTGGCAGAGGCAGAAACACAGAGGCATATCAGCCTTTCTGCTGTTACACACTGTGCAAATAGCTTTGGAAGGAGTTTCAGAAGCATACCCTTATGTAGGAATACAACACTGAAATACAAATGGATGTAGCCATGCACTGGTAGCAACCAACTGTAAGAATGCCATTGCTCTATTGCTGAAAAGACCTGTGTGGCGCACAGACAAAAAATAACAGGCTATTCTCTGGCTATCATGTGGATAGGTCCACAGTTGGGAGTTACGCAGACATACTACTTGCCTTGATAAACTAACATGTACACAGCAACCCTGTAAGTCCAGCAAGATAAAATCCACACAATAGTACTTACACTCTCTGTACTTCTGCACCCCTACCCAAATGTAGAATATACCTGTGTGTGCAGGGTCTACCAAGGATGTAGGTAAGCATACTCACAGTACCCAAATGTAGAATATACCTGTGTGTGCAGGGTCTACCAAGGATGTAGGTAAGCATACTCACACTACCCAAATGTAGAATATACCTGTGTATGGAGGGTCTACCAAGGATGTAGGTAAGCATACTCACAGTACCCAAATGTAGAATATACCTGTGTGTGCAGGGTCTCCCAAGGATGTAGGTAATCATACTCACACTACCCAAATGTAGAATATACCTGTGTGTGCAGGGTCTACCAAGGATGTAGGTAAGCATACTCACACTACCCAAATGTAGAATATACCTGTGTGTGCAGGGTCTACCAAGGATGTAGGTAAGCATACTCACACTACCCAAATGTAGAATATACCTGTGTGTGCAGGGCCTACCAAGGATGTAGGTAAGCATACTCACTGTACTGAAATGTGTCCAGTTTTTCTGAGCAGCTTGTGCTAATGTCAACACAAAAAAGCACAAACTGTTTAGAACTGAGTAAATGAATATTCACAGTATAGCAGTTCACAAACAATTTTTGTGCCAAAGGAATACATCTCAATAACTAGCTTTGTATGGCAGTTAATTGTAACAGTTGAAAAGAAAGTACATCTTTCCATGTATCTTGGGGTAGCATTTTGAGGAGTGAGTGCATTTCTACACTGACAAGTGGGTACTGGAAGCAGCAACATTAGGTCTGAGTACAAAATGTAAATCTCTGGCTACACCCCTGGCTTCTGATATAAGAACTATACCAACCTTCTGTCTTAAACAATGATGTCCACAGCAAACAAGGATGATCTCCATCTTGGAAAGCTGAAAGGGCCACACCTACATGAGTCAGCAATTTATAGTACTGGGTTGCTATGACAGTGATTACTGCAATTACTGCACAGCAGGCTGCATGCAATTAGCAAATGTTGGCCACTAATTGGTGCAGAGGACATCACATGCTCATGTGCAAATTCCTACAAAAGCAGGCTGCAATCTCTGCCAACAAACTCAATCACTCTGTTGCAGAGAGTGACATAGAAAGAGACAGAGAAAAGGAAAAATAAATATTACCAAATCATACAAAGGAAAGGTATGTGACCCATGTGTATTTACTGGCATGTAGTAGATGTTATTGAGGAATAGTCTGCATAATGTGAACCATTCATATGTGGCAGCAGTACTTCTTTATGCACAGATGTTCTGCTTAACTACTTCTATGGACGATACTGTGTGCACCTGTGGGCAGTGGGACATACCTGTGAAATGTGTAGCTCAGCATTAAATGTCAAACATCTGATCCATGTTATCTGTGTTCTGTACAGTAGTGTTGCCAATGGCTGTTGGGGGGATTAGCGCTAACATTGTATAAACATGGGTGTGACAGAACAACACATGCATGATAGTCATATTACAGTGTAGTTTAGCATTGGCAACTGCTGTAGCAGTCTAGTATGCTTATCTAGCATATGTTGCCATATATACCCCCCTAATGTTAGTGTGTGTTCATATGTGACACCTGTTTGTGTTGCAGCAAGGCCCAACAGTTCAGCTGTGAGGTCCAGGGACTTACAACAGTGTGGACCTTGTGTGTGTATGCCACATACATTCAGAGAAAAATATATGTGTCATATATATTCACATCTGTATATGTGTATAGAGCATGGGACATATTGCAACTGTTTGTGAAGGGGGAATATATATATGTTGGTGAAGGTTAGTATGCGCATATTTGTATGTAGGTTTTAGTGTGTGACAAACAAGACAGCATACAGTGCTGGTATATGACATGTGGTGGTTAAACACTGTGGGTGGTTTGTTCAGTTTGCAATGTTGAAGCCAGTAAGGCCTGCTAAAGCTACCTGGGCTGTGAGCACCTTCAATGCATTTATCCCAAGACTGTGCGATTTTATTACATTACTGTACACCTTACATCCTTTATATAATTGATATTCTCACTATGAAAAGTTAAATTTATATGTGCCGACATATATATGTATATGTAGACCAATGGATATGTGTGTATATATATATATATATATATATATATATATATATATATATATATATATATATATATGTATATAGTTATATATACTCACACACACCTACATCTACTTGTTGCAATAGATTCTCTGTACTGTTGACTGACTGTGATGGTCAATATGTTTGTGAATACGTCAAAGACATGTATCTGTGGGATAGCTTAGTGGGAAACTGTTTATGTCATGGTATTATGGGCCCTTACTTTGATCCTAGCAAAAGCTGTGCATTCTGTTGCTAGGCAGAACAAGTGCTATTGCATACAGTGTGATTAGGTCCCTTGGTTTTAACTAGGGTGTGTCATTGGAGGCTAAAGCACTACATCTATGATTATTGATTGGTACCGATGTTGAATGTAAATCCTGTGTGTACTGTAGTACTACTTGAAGCTCTGGGCCTGTACAGCAAAGTATGGTGTATGTCCACATTGCTTGCATCCACTGTTTTGTGTGGTCCCTGTATTCATCACAGATTACTCACTGGTAAGATCAGACCATAAACTAATCTCACTGGATATTCACATCCCGACCCCACCCCCTGCCCAGAAAACCACAGTGAAAAACTTCTCTAAAGCAAATTTCACACTCCTCAAAACTGAGGTGGAATCCTTCAAAGCCCCCGGGCCTGTGGAAAATACGGCCCAGACCGCAGAATCCTTTATAAACGCATTCTATGAACACCTTCAGGAATGCATGGATCATGCGATCCCAAATAAAACCAAGACCCAATCCTCCAAAGGCAGACGTCCTGTCTGGTGGACCCCAGCCATAAACAAACTATACAATAGAAGGAGGAAGCTACTAAATGATAGAGCAAAATCCCAAAAAGGGAAGGCATCACTGATCAGTATTAGCAAAAACTACGGGCACACATAAAATTGTCTAAGGCCAGCTTCAAGAGAAAAATTGCACAGGACACTAAGGATAATCACAAGGCTTTCTTTACTTATGTTAGGAACCTGGGTGGTAATTCCCAGATATGCTCAGAATTAGTCCAAAATGACAAAAATACACGAACCCACAGACATTGCCAACATCCTAGCTGACAGGTTCAGCGCAAACTTCTCCCCTCCCACCAAAGGGAAAATATCTATCCCAGCAGAGTGCTGCCCCTGACATCTCAGATGCTCAGGTAAGAGCCGCCTCTCCAAAGCAAAAACACAGCATCAATGGGACCAGATGGTGTCCCGGGCTGCATCCTACATGAACTCCAAGAAGAGCTAAACCCAAACATAAAACTACTGTTCAATCTCAGCCTTACTACAGGATATGTGCCCAAAGAGTGGTGTACAGCAACAGTGGTCCCTCTCCATAAAGGTGGTGCCTCAACGGATCCTGGAAACTATCGCCCCATAAGCCTGACTAGCTTGGTCTGCAAAGCTATGGAAAGGATCATCATGGACCTCATAAATAAAGATATTGGGGACCTACAAACACTGGATCCTACCCTGTTCGGCTTTGTTAAGGGCAGATCCTGCCTCTTAAACCTGGTTGATTTCTTTGAAACAGTCACCAAGGCCATTGGCGAGGGAAGGTGTTCCACACAGCCTACCTGGTCCTTGCAATAGCCTTCGATACAATACCCCACTCGGGCATTATAGATAAGCTCACCAGCTTAAATATAAACCCCTATGTCACTAGATGGATTGCAAACTGGCTCAAGGACAGAACCCACATGGTTAGAATTGCTGGAGCCATGTCAGACTCCAAACCAGTTACAAGTGGTGTCCCACAAGGCTCAGTCCTGGGACCTCTCTTGTTCGGTATATATTTCTCGGAGGTACAGGCCAAGACGGAAGGACTGTGGCTGACCAAGTTCGCAGATGACTGCAAACTGGGTGCCATAATTGACTCTCCAGTCGACACAAGCATCCTCCAAAAGGGCCTCATAGAAACAGACAACTGGTGCCAGAGCCATGGCCTCAAGCTAAATGCCAAAAAGTGTATAGTAATCCCCTTTGGCAAAAACAAAGTGCCCACAAATTACCACATAGGTGATAATCCATTAAGTACAGAAGAAGTAATTAGGGACCTGGGGACCCAAGTTGATAGCAATCTCTCATTTGACAACCACGTGGCTAAAGTGGTTAGAAAAACATTTATATAGCCCACCTAATCATGAAGGGATTCACATCTAGATCAGGGGGTGTCATCGTGCCTCTTTACTCATCCCTCATCAGGCCCATAATTGAGTACAATGCCCCTTTTGGGATGTACCTTACCAGACACCTGCAGCAACTGGAAAGACCCCAAAAGTACCTCACCAAGAGGATCAAAGGGCTCAAACAGATGCCATATGCTGCCCAGTTAAAGAAACTCCAGCTCTACTCAGTGGCATACTGCCTGTTCAGAGGCGATCTGTGCCTGACGTATAAAGCCATGTCCAACCCGGAATTAATGGACATGCTGCACCTCAGAAAATCCAAATCCCATCGAGCTAAGCGAGACTTGAACCTCAGCACTGAAATAAATAGGACATGCTGGAGGGACAGATTCATAACCCAGAGGCTCCCTTCACTCTGGAATAAAATCCCAGTCCAGGTTAGGCAGAGTCCCTCATTGACTCTCTTCAAGAGGAATCTTGATGAGTGGATGGGAGATCGTAGGTTTACCCCGGGTATCACTTCTGTGTCACTGTTAGACAGAGGCACAGTATACTAACCTCGAAAAAGGGCATAGCAAAATAAATTTTTAATGGGTGGCGAAAGCCAAACACATTCTGGCTAGGCTTATAAATGCCCTAGGGCAGATAGCCTAGTATGAACCTATGAACCTATTACATTTCTCAAGATTAAGGTTGTGTAAGTACTGACACACAGCACTGTATAGTACACACTGAAAGCTTATCTGGGTTGTCATACCTTTGTGTCCTGTAATTATGTCTGATGTGTGTGTGGGTATGTCTGTAACAAGTCCTTTGGCATATGTGTGGTAAAACATATAACTGCGTATCTAGCAACATTCATAGTGTACTACAGCAGTATGTGACCTATATTCCCAATTGTGCACATATTTTGATCACGGGTTTGGCATTAACAAGTTGTGTGGTATAATAGTAATACATTTACTGGACCTTACACTGATTGTGATGGATAATATATTTCTTTACACATCAGTTTGATGTATATCTGCTGTGGCTAGTTGGTGCATCGTGTTGCATACAGTGTGCCAGGTACTCTTGTATAGTCTTATATAGTGATTTTATTTTGTTGCTGTGCAGAACATGGTTCATTAGATAGAGAGTGAGCAAGGCACTTTCAAGCAGTTGTGGGGTGAGCAGTGATAAGTGGCAGTTACAGTGTTTCACTCTTGGTTAGCTTATAGGTTGCTATATATGGCAGTTCAGTGATATCTGTACTGTATAATGTTAAATGTGCCATATGACTTGCTCAGACATATTTGTGTATTTATGTCTCCCAGGGATCATGGCTCATCGCAGGAACCCCAGTTACAGTGGTGCTGAAGATGATATCATTACTAGCAGTATGATTCAGCACTACCATCTCATGATCTCATGTACCAGCCAGGACCATCAGGAGCGTACTGCAATGTGGCAAGATTGCAGGGTCAATGAGGTAGGACTGCATAACCGGACATATGAGCAGGTACGCCACCACTGCAGTGATCTTCTCAGACATGTCCGTCAGTGTGCTGCTGATGTGCGTAGACAACAGTTTGCAACAGGAGGTGGTGTTAATATCCATCCTCCCTCACCAAAGTGGAGGAGCTGCTCCTGAGCCTAGTGGCACCTGCCCAACAACAACAGCAGCATACATACACCATGATGGAGGTTGGAGGTTGGAGCCACCCAGCAAGCACACATGGAGCATGCAGGTAACATGGCATATCTGTAGACTACTGTTATCTGTATTGGTAGATCATGCATATGTGAGATGTGGAGTGTGTCATTCAAAGATGTGGAGCCTGTTGTTGTGCAATAATGATCATTTGGAGCATAATCTGTAGCCCTGTGAATATAAACTGTTGTACTGTAAGATTGCAAACACACAGTAACAATGCCACAGTTGTGGCCACTGACAAATTGTCTCATCTCTGTCTAGGTCCCTCTGGGGTGACATTAAGGCAGCAGACAGATGCTGGTGAGTGTGTTCTACATTTATTATTGTAAATAAAAAGTGCATGTCATAGTTAAGGTGTAGGTCATGTACACATGTAACACACCTACCCACAATGCATGCTGTGCATGTTTGGTGTAAGAGCACGCACATCTCACTAATGTGATTAGCTGCCTCAAACACGTGCAATACCCAGACCATCTCAAACAAAAGTGGCTAGACTGCTAGACTGTAGTGACCATTGGATAGGCACAGTTGATACTCAACATGCACATAACATACACATCTATGTCATACACACAGCATTTTAACATGCTACACATAAAGGATTCCCAAACGCTCTGTAAAGACACACTCCAGTATCCAAAATCTCATCCACACATTATACATAATATACCTGAGGGGTAGAGGCCTATCCTGGGGCATTTAAACACTCTGCAACACACTACACATTCATGTCAGAGAATGCTCCTTATTAGCCTCCTTACAAACTCATGTAACAACTGGTTGTGAAATGGTGAATTTAGCCAAGGTAGTACAGTTCCAGCACAGCATGATTATTGCTGGTTTGTGAAACATTTGTAACCTTGCGTGACCACCTGATGCTTCATGACGATGGCCTATGGTACTATACCCCATACAGTTATTGTAACCACAGTACTACACATAGCTTTCATTGCTATACACCTTAATGTTACATGTGTGCACACATATGCACCTCTAAACAGTATGCATACCAATCACCATTTGCACAACTGACACATATATGTCTTGTGATGCTATTGAGTGGCTAGGTCATATGACACATATTGGGTATGTGTAGTGCTTAAATATGCAGTTGTGTTTTATCATGCCATGTCATGGATGAGACTGGCATGTCCACAATATGATCTACACTCACCATAATTACCGTACATTGGGTATGTGGCCGAATGGTATTCCATCAATTATCCATGCACCACTGATGATGTTGTGTGAATACTCATCATGCATGTGCTAAAAATGTGTCCACAATTATTTGCTAAAGACACAGAGGCTGTAATCAGCATTGGATATCTATCTGACACACAGATACACATCCAGCAATGGTATGTACACCTGTGAGTTATGGTACACAGTACATTACAGGGTTATGAATACCTACACAGAAATGTTGTGTCCATGTATGCATTGTGTTCCAGGGGGAGGGTCATCACCTAATAACAAAACACATGCATCAAAGCCATGTATACTGTTAGTAACAAGGACTGACTACACTTGCACTGCATGCTGTTAAGCAACACATGTCCTGCATGCTGACATGTGTGATATGACTGTTTTGCTTGTGATACTGTACCCCACCATCACCTGCTATTGTGTATGTTCTATGATTGCTGGTGTTGTGTGTGTCTGCTTTAGGGAGGAGTGTAGTTTTGTGTGTGTGCATGTGTGCATGTGTGCGCATGTGCGCATGTGTGCATGTGTGCATGTGCACATGTGTGCATGTGGTCTGAAGTCATGTTCAGGTCTTAAAGTGTGTTTCCTGTTTTCCTCTCACAGGTGCCGAGGTGGGGCTGGTTCAGTACAGCAGGAAACCTGATGTCACTGAGACAGACAATGATGATGAGGATAGGTGTGTTGAGGCACAGGCAAGTTTGTCAGGGTCTGTTTTTGGGCCACCAATTGACAGTACACAAGTCTCCATCCCATCCATGCACACAGTCATACTGCCTGTACATCCATCATCACTATTGCCCTTCGCTGAGGGACAGTGTACGACTGGCACTGGCCAGGACAGTGTGGTATCTATGGCACATGTATCAGGACACAGCAGCCATAGCCAGATGTCTGGAATGGTACCACATAGGCAGATGCCCAGGGGTTCTCATCAGAGCACTGCTGGTCATCATGCCCCTGGCAGACGTGCCACACCTCTTTCTACCACATGCATGTTCCAGGCTGTCATGGAGGCACAGACACAAATGGAGCGGTACACCAGACAGGGGCTAAGGGCACAGAGGGCTCATTACATCTCTGTAAATGACAGTATCCGTGACTTAGCAGGTGCCATACATAACTACACTGAGGTCATTGATAGACGTTGGGGCGAAACATTGGATGTCCTCCACAATGTCATGTCCATGTGTCAGGACAGTGCGGGATGGGTGAGACGTCAATGTGGACATATGCCAGCAACATCAGCAGCTGGAGGTCACCGTGAACATCCAGCAAGTCACAGCCACTCCCGTAGTGCCAGTACCAGCCCCAGCAATGTTGGGGGGGGCTGTCCATAGACCGTCCTAGCTGACCACGTGCACGTGGCTCTGGCCAGTCCCAGAAGGGACCTGGATCCAGTGGACAAATGTCAACCTCTTTGGATAGTACCCAATCTGGATTAGTACCTGATACTGTCTGTAGCACCCCTGCCAGGCACAGGTTCCATATCCGTGGTCAGAGACGGTGATCTATAAAGTCTGAAGGTACAGTCTGTAGCTGTCTCACAAATCCCCGTATATGGCAGCCACATGGTGGACCTGTGTGCATGCAGACATACACACATAAACCCAGAAACCTAGGGCAAACACATACCCGCATACATTACATCAACATTGGCCCATAACAGTACTCATGGCTCTCACACACACACTCATACACACATGTCGATTGTATGGCTCAGTGTAGGCCTCTGGCAAACCAACAACACACCCTGTGCATATGATGAAACCTGTGCCACCTCCTGTCATCTGTAACATTGATGCAGGAACAGGCTAACATGGTGCTGATGCACAGGGTGACTTTAATAAAGTATAGCAATGGTTGGATATGTAGCATGTTGTCAGCAGTAAAGTGTAATGATATCCTTGAAGGTGTAGCTAAGCAGGCATAATACATTAAGGCTGTAATTAGCAATGTTGTATTGTTTTCATCAGTGTTTATTCCAATTGTGTTTTGTTTGCCCATGTGCCACTTGGCTGATGTGTGTAGTTGTGTCAGCATGTGTTATACAGTGGACAGTAAGTGTGGGGTGTGTACAACACATGTTTGCAGGTGTCCATTTGTGAACATGGTGGAGGTGCACTGTCTGCATGTGCATGCATATTGGACACATGGGCAGGGTGACATCCCCTGTATTGGGCAGTGTTAACACTCCACAGTTTCTATTGGTGGCCAGTATACACTGTACTACACACATTTTGGAACTTGAGTATGCATGTGTTTGTATGACACAGGTTGACACTGTGCTGTGGGTGATGCTGTTGTTGCTATCTGTAATTGGTTTGCATTACTAAGGTTAACACTGTCCCATCTGCATAATCCTTTAGTAATGCACACTGTTCACATACAGGGTTGCATGGATCATGCTATCACAAACACAAGAAATTCTCACTTATACAGTAAAAGTGCATTAGTCTCATGGACCCCTGCCATAAACTAAATATATAATAGAAGGTGTGAAGTTGTACCAAAAAAGAGTTACATACCAAGAAAGGATAACCTCTCTGGTCAGTATAATTGGGAACATACAATCCCTCAATAAACATATAAGGCAAGCTTCAAAATATAAAATTGCAAGGATTACAAAGACAACACTAAAGCATTCTTTAGTGTTGTGTATAATCTACAGGGGAAATCTCAGATCAGGTCACAGTTAATGTAAATGGTCACAAAGTACACTTATCTGACTGACATTACCAATTTTTTGTCAGAGAGTTTGAATGCGGATTTCATCACCCTGTCGTTGCACAAGGGCCACATTTCCAGACCTGAAGAATGTAAAACCTGATGATTCACAGACACTCTAGTTAAAGCATCTCTTTACCAAAGTCCAAACTACAGTGGCAATGGTACAGGACAGTGTCCCTGGCTGTGTCATACACAAGCTGACATATGAAGTCACCACTCACCTAAACACTCTGTCCAGATGCAGCCTCTATACAGCTTACATACTTGTGGAATGACGCATGGTAATGGTGTTCACAGTCCACAAGGGTTGAGCTACAACGTCTTCTTCTCCTTTCGGATGCTCCCATTAGGGGTCTCCACAGTAGATCATCTGTTTCCATTTCTTCCTGCCCTCTGCATCTTGTGCTGTCACACCATCCACCTGCATGTCCTCTCTCACCACAGCCATAAACCTCATCTTAGGCATTCCTCTTTTCCTGTTACCTGGCGGCTTCATCCTTCGCATCTATTTCACAATATACTCTGCATCCCTCCTCAGCACGTGTACAAACCAACTCAATCCTGCCTATCTGGCTTGGTCTACTAACCTTCAAACCTGGGCTGACCCTCTAATGTACTTATTCCTAAACCTGTCCACCCTCGTCACACCCAGTGCAAATGTTAACATAAATTGATTAAGGGTAGAACTACAACAGATCATGGAAACTCTCACCCTATAAGCCAGACAAATGTTATTGGGAAGGCTATGGAGCACAGCATTATGGAACTCATTAACAGAGACATTATGAACCTGCAAACACTGCACCATACCCACTTAGGTTCTCTAAGGGCCAGATCATGGCTCCTACACCTAGTAGATTTCAAGCCAGTTAACAAGGCTATAGGTGAGGTCTACACAGTCAAGCTATAGCTCACCAGCAATTCATACCCATCCCACATTCTGGTATTATACATAACCTCATCAGACTGACCATAAACGATTGTTAGATGATGGATTGACAACTGATGCACAGATGTAGGACACACAGTAACATTTGCAGCCTCCATGTACAATTCTATGCCAGTAACAAGTGGTATTCACCTGCACTCAGTCCTGGGACCACTCCTGTTTGGCATATAGCTTTCTTAGGTACAAGCAAACACAGTAGGGATATGTCTGCCCACGTTTGATGAAAATGCATACTGTGGGCTATACTTTATTCTCCAGATGACACACACATCCTCCAAAAGGGTATCATAGAGACAGATACCTGGTGTCAAACTCATGCTGTAAAGCTATAAGTCAAAGAAAGCATAGTTATCTACTTTTAGAGAACAAAGTATCCCCAGAGTACAACATAGGTAGTAGCCCCCAAAATGTGGAACAGGTACTAATGTATACATAGAGCCATGTGTTTAGTCATCTCTCCTTTGATAATCACATTACTAAAGGGTTTTGGAAATCCCTCTGTGAAGCGCATAAACAATAAAGGGTTTGCATGCATATCCACAGAGGTTGTTGCACACCTATAATGATTAGTCATCTTTGCCAGACTTTGCTTGCTTTGGAACAGGATTCAAATATACCCTCACTCACACTCTTCAATAGAAACCGTGATGAGTGGATATGAAACAGAAGACGTAGCCCAGGGATCACTGCAGTGGCTAAGCTTGTCACTAGCATACAGAAGTGACCTAAGGTCTGGAAAGCACCAGCACGCTCTGGCAAAGATAACAGATGCAGACATGGAGAAAACAGAGTACCCACCTATGAAATAATTGAGGGCACATGTATGCATATGGCTTTGCCCCACATATAAGGTAGCTGTGGGGCAAAGCCATATGTATGCATATGGCTTTGCCCCACAGCTACCTTATATGTGTAATGCACATACAGTTGTCATTGTGATATGTCATACACTAGAAAAATTAAAACCCACTCCACATTGGCCAACGGTGTCACACACCTGGAACACACACACAGTCAGCAAGTGCGAGATTCAAGCTCCTTTCTAAGTACATTATGATACTACAGTAATATGCATTTACATGACATGCTATACACATTACTGGGATTTCTCCTTTCCACAGGTATATTTGTAGGATGGTGACATCATCAGACTTGACAAAGATGAGTATACCACTTTTAAGAGGTGTGAGTATTCTCCAAAAAGGTTACACTTCCCCAGGGAGACACACACACACACAGTTGGCAAGTGCAGGATTCAAACCCCTACCTAACTACATCATGATACTAGAGCAGTACACATTTACACAATGCATTATACACATTATTGGGATCTCTCCTTTCCACAGGTATATTTGTAGGATGGTGACATCATCAGACTTGACAAAGATGAATATACCACTTTTAAGGGGTGTGAGTATTCTCCAAAAAGGTTACTTCCCCCCAGGGAGACACACGCACACAGTTGGCAAGTGCAGGATTCAAATCCCTACTTAACTACATTTATAATACTACAACAGTACGCATTTACACGACGCGCTATACACATTACTGGGATTTTTTTCTTTCCACAGGTGTATTTGTAGGATGGTGACATCATCAGACTTGACAAAGATGAGTATACCACTTTTAAGGGGTGTGAGTATTCTCCAAAAAGGTTGCTTTTTCCCAGGGAGACACACACACTTGACAAGTGTAGGATTCAAACCCCTATCTATCTACATTATAATACTACAGCAGTACACATTTACACGAAATGCTATACACATCACTGGTATTTCGTCTTTCCACAGGTATATTTGTAGGATGATGACATCATCAGACTTGACAAAGATGAGTATACCACTTTTAAGGGGTGTGCGTATTCTCCAAAAAGGTTGCTCCACCCCAGGGAGACACATGCACACACAGTTGGCAAGTGCAGGATTTAAACCCCTACCTAACTACATTCTGATATTACAGCAGTATGCATTTACACGACATGCTATACACATTACTGGGAATTTGTCTTTCCACAGGTATATTTGTAGGATGGTGACATCATCAGACTTGACAAAGATGAGTATACACTTTTAAGGGGTGTGAGTATTCTCCAAAAAGGTTGCTTCTCCCCACAGGGGAAAGTGCAGGACTCAAAACCTTACCTAACTACATTATGATACTACAGCAGTACGCATTTACATGACACGCAATGCCCATTACTGGGATTTTTGTTTCCACAGGTATATTTGTAGGATGGTAACATCATCAGACTTGACAAAGATGAGTATACCACTTTTAAGGGGTGTGAGTAGTCTCCAAAAAGGTTGCTCTCTCCCCAGGGAGAGACAGCCACACACACACAGTTGGCAAGTGCGGGGTTCTTAATCCAAACTAAGTACGTCTTTACACTTCAGCAAGCAATATGGAGTTACAGGGTGCAATACAGACATTACTTGCTGACAGTTTGACCAAAGTTTTTTTTCACATTTGCTAACCTCAGCAGGCTTATCATACTAGGTGTATTGTGAGTGTATTGTATGCATAGGCCATGACCATATCATATATGGGTTGATGCACCACATGCTGGCACACACAGGGTCAAACCGGTGGCTAAGCTCTGTCAACCCAATACTGGACAATACAGTCAAGAGGAGTAGGGTCATACAACCACAACACCAACAGTCTCACATAGACCTACAATATAAACACCAGCAAAACACACACATAAATACACATTACCATACTCGGAGAATACAAATCTTAATCTGATAAAGAGAGAGTGTCCTCCTAAGCAGACAAGCAAGCAACATGCACCTCCAAGCACACACCAAAAAATACATAATACACCAAAGCAGTGTGCCTCACAACAGGCTCTAAGGCAAAACAACATACCAAACACACTAGTAATAGGTGACTTCATAGTCAGGCACACGGATGTTCCACTCACTCGGCTGGACAAGGGAAAGGTCACTGTCAGTTGTCTGTCAGGTGCTATGATCCACCACATAACACAAGCACTTACATCACTCCAGAACAGGTACATATATGATGTGTTCTTTGTACATGTCAGTGTGAATGATCTGAGACATACTTCCCAGGACAACATGACAAGAGATATATATTAGCTCTATGATCATGTAGCCCAGGCTGGTATGACCCTGACCTTGAGTAGCATCTTACCTTCACGTACATGATACTACAATATAACAGAAAGATGATAAACTTCAACAATTGGCTGAGCTTCTGGTGTCATTCAAAGGGGATCCAGTCTCTGTCTGCCTGTGATAACATGATAGACAGGCCTCGTTGCTTCGCTACAGATGGTTTGCACCTGTCGCCCCTATGCTTCTGAATACTGGCCAAGGCTCTTGCTGTCCCCATATTACCTTTTTTAGGCAAGGCTCAAAGGTTCATAGGTTAATAGGTAGGTACTAGGCTATCAGCCCTGGAGCCTATACAAGCCCAGCCAAAAAGGTACCCTGGCTTTTGCCACCCAAGAAATGTATTTTTCTGTGCCACTGTCAAGCAGAGACACAGAAGTGATCCCTGGGGTAAATTTCCTATTTCCTATCCAATCATCAAGATTTTTCTTGAAGAGTGCTAATGAGGAGCTTTGTTTGATATAGATAAGTAGTTTATTCCGGAGTATGGGAAGTCTCTGGGGCAAGAATCTATCCCTCCGGCATGTTCTGTTTATTGTGGTGACAAGGTTTAGGTCCCTAGAGCATGTAGCTCAGAGGGATTGGGATTTCTTTAAGTGGAGCATGTCCAACAGCTCTGGGTTTGACATAGCTTTGTATGTTAGGCAGAGATCACCTCTGAGTAGGCGATATGCGACAGAGTAAAGCTGGAGTTTTTTGAGACAGTCTGTGTAGGGCATGTGTTTGAGGCTGGTAATCCTCTTTGTGAGGTATTTCTGTGGCCTTTCCAGTTGTTGTAGATGTCTTGTGAGGTACATACCAAAAGGGGCATTGTACTCTATAATGGATCTAATGAGTGATGAGTAGAGGGGAACAATGACCTCTTTTTTTCTGCATGAGAAACCTTTTGTGATGAGGTGTGCCACGTAGAAGCATTTCCTGACTATTGCGGAGATGTGATTATCAAAGGAGAGACTACTGTCCAGCTGTGTCCCAAGGTTTCTTATCACACTTTCGATGTTAAGTATACTACCGCCTATGTTGTAGTTCATGGGTACAGAGTTTTTACCAAAGGGGATGACAATGCACTTTTTGGCATTGAGCTTGAGGCCATGGATTTGACACCAGGCATCTGTCTCAGTGAGGCCTTTTTGTAGGATGTCCACATCATTAGTAGTTTCGATTATGGCTCCTAGTTTGCAGTCATCTGCAAACTTCATTAGCCAAAGACCTTCTGTGTTAGCCTGTACTTCAGGGAAGTAGATACCAAACAGGACAGGACCCAGGACTGAACCCTGTGGTACTCCACTTGTCACTGGTCTGAAGTCGGATTTGGAGTCTGCTACTTTCACAGTGTGAGTTCTCTCCATGGGCCAGTTGGCAACCCATCTTGTGACATAGGGATTTATGCCTAGTTTAGTGAGTTTATCTATAATTCCAGAGTGGGGGATGGTGTCGAAAGCCTTGACAAGATCTAGATAGGCTGTGTGAACCACCTTACCCTTGTCTACGGCTTTGATGACTGCTTCAAAGAAGTCTATCAGGTTTAGGAGACATGATCTGCCTTTTACAAACCCAAACTGGTTGAGGTCCAGAGTTTGAAGATTACCATTGTCTTTGTTTATAAGTTCCACGATGATACGTTCCATGGTCTTGCAAACCAGGCTCATCAGGCTAATGGGGCACTAGTTCCCGGGGTCTGTGGTGGCTCCCCCCTTTTGTAGTGGGATAACCGTCACTGTGCGCCATTCAGCAGGCATAAAGCCTGAGGTGAGGCTATGATTGAACATGGTACTTAGGTGTGGTGCCAGTTCGTTCTGTAGTTCATGTAGAACGCAACCTGGGATGTTGTCTGGTCCCATGGATGCTGTGTTCCTGGCTTTGGAGAGTGTATTTTTTACCTGTGCAGCCATGATGACAGGGACTTTGCATTCTTCCGGTATAGAGACGGGTTCTTTCATGGGTGAGAGGGGGGGTAAAGTTAGCACTGAACCTATCTGCCAGGATGTTGGCAATATCAGTAGGGTCTGTATATTTAGTGCCATTGTGCTGTAGCTCAGAGCAGATCTTAGTGTTGCCATTGAGATTCTTGACATAGCTATGGAATGCTTTGTGGTTGTCTTTAGAATCAGTGGTGATTTTGTTTTTGTAACTAGCTTTGGAGGGTTTTATCAGGGATCGCAGCTTCTTACTGAGGCTGACCAGGGAGCTCCTCCACTCATGGGATTTTACCCTCTTTTGCAACAGTTTCTTCCTTCTGTTATACAGTTTGTTTATGGCAGGGGACCACCAGATTGGCTTCCTTTTCTTGGAGGATAGCATCTTGGTTCTGTTTGGGATAGCATGATCCATGCACTCATGTAAGTGCTTATAAAGTGCAATTGTGTAGGATTCAGTAGTCATAACTGTATTGTCCATCTGCATGGGTGCCATGAAGTTCACCACTTCTGTCTTAAGAAGCATGAAGTTGTCTTTGGAGAAATTTTTTAACATGGTTTCCTTAATGGGGGGTGGGGGCAGAATGTGGATATGTAGGGTAATTAGCTTATGGTCGGATCGGACCAATGAGGTGTTGACTTCAGGTGTGGAACACAGATCACTCAGGACGAACCAAACCCCGTAACCAACACAAATAACCACAAAGTGAGCTAAATGCTACTCATTGCCAGAAGTCTCAGCCTCCAAATGCACACACTCGAGGCACTTCTCAGTATGGAGAATATTGATATCTGTGCAGTAACGGAAACCTAGTTCAAGGCTCCAGACAGCACACCAGCACTACCAGGATACTACTCATTCCATACCTTCCAGCATCAGAACCTGGATCATAGCACATAGGGTGGGGATGTATCCATATTCATCAAGGATACCTACACCTCTCTACATCCTCTCTACAGGATATGTACCCATGGAATGTTGCACAGCAACGTTCTTCCCACTCCACAGGGGTGGGGCCACAAAAGACCCTTGGCATTCACGCTCTATGAGCCTGACACGTCTGATCTGCAAGGCAATGGAGCCAATCATAATGGAAGTCAGCAATAAAGACATTGGGAACCTTCACACAGTTGAGCACACCCAGTTTGGCTTCATCAAATGCAGATCACGCCTCCTGAACTGGGTGGATTTCTTTGAGACAGTTACCCAGCCTACAGATGATTGAAAGGAGCTCCACACAGCCTACCTATACCTCACTAAGGCCTTTGACACCATTTCCCAGTCAGGTATCATAGATGAACTCACCAACCTGGGCATGAATCCATACAGCACAAGATGGATTGCAAACTGGTTCACAGATAGATCCCACAAATTAAGAGTTGCTGGCTACATGTCAGACTCTACACCGGTAACAACTGGTGTCCCCCAGGGTTCAGTCCTGGGGTCCATCCTGTTTGGTATAGACTTCTCAAAAGTACATGCCAACACAAAAGGGTTGTGGTTGACTAATTTTGCTGGAAACTGTAAAGTGTTTGCCATAATAGATTCCCTGGATAACACAAATATTGCCCAGAAGGGACACTATGAGACAGATGTGTGGTGTCAGAATCATGGCCTCAATCTCAATGTGAAAGAATGCATAGTAATCCCCTTTGGGGAAAACAAAGTACCCACAAACTACCACATAGGTTTTACCCCCTACAAACTGACAAGGTAATAAGGGATCTGGGGACACAAGTAGATAGTCATCTTTCCTTTGACAACCATGTTGCCAGAGTGATTAGGAAATCCTATGTGGCCCACCTAATCAACAAAGGGTTTGCATCAGGATCAAAATAGGTAGTGGTGGCCCTCTACTCTTAAGTCATCATACCCATCATTAAGTACAATGCACCATTTTAGATGTACTCGACGAAGCATATCTAGCAGCTGGAGAGACCACAGAGGTACCTCACCAAGAGGATTACTGGCCTCAAACAGTTGTGTTATGCAACACAACTGGTAAAACTAAATCTGTTCTCCATTGCGTACCGCCTACTCAGAGGCACACTCTGCCTAACATACAGAGCCATGTCCAACACAAAACTGTTGAAAATGCTCCATCTACGGATAACAAAATTGAGTCACACTACACACTCCAGGGATATGAACCTCATCACAACAATGAATACAACATGCTGGTGGGATAGAGCACCATCCCAGACACTTGCCTTACTGTGGAATAGAGTCCCAATGTACATCAGACAGAGCCCCTTGCTAACACTCTTCAACAGGAACCTTGATGAGTGGATGGGAAACAGACAATTCACGCCAGGCATCATATCAGCAGCCCCACTAGAAAGGGGCTTAGGGTACTAACTATTAGAACTAGGGCTTAGGAGACTACCCAATGGGGTGGTGAAAGCTGCACAACTTGCCTAGGCTAATATATGCCTTCGTGAAGATAGTCTACTACATACCTATGAACCTGTGTGACAGGTACATGTCTACAGATAGTAGATGTGTACTTCATTGTACAGTCATGTTGTACAGCAGGCACATGCACCACATACACCGTAATGCTTACAGAAAATGATGGCTATTATGTACAGTGGGTGAGATGTGCACCTCATGTCTTTTGTGCCATTGGGATGTGTGCTGGGTGGGACAGTCCTGGATGGCTCCCTGACATGGTCACCCTCTTACACATATCTCTGCCCATCCATTTTTAGCTTATTATACTGTGTTCCCCCTACATATATATAGGTACATAGGTAGGTAATAGGCTATCTGCCTGAAGGCATATATTAGTATGGCCAGAGTGTGCCGCTATCACCACACATGGGGTTAGTTCCCTAGGCCTCTGTGTAGTAGACCTGATGAAGTGATCCATGGTGTGACACTTCAGTTTCACATACACTCATCAAGGCTCATCTGGAAGAGTGTCAGTGAAGGACTCAGCTTAATGTAGGTTGGGAGCCTGTTCCAAAGCAAGGGAAGTCTGTGAGTTAGTAATGTATCCCTCCAACATGTTCTATTTATTGTTGTGATGATGATATCCCTAGAGCATGTGGCACAGTGAGCTTGGGTTTACTTCAGATAGAGCATGTACATCAGTTCTGCATTGGACATGGACCTGTCTGTTGGGCAGAGATCGCCTGAGTAGACAGTATGCAACAGAGTACAGATTGAGTTAACTTCAGTCTTGTTGCATGGGGCAACTGTTTGAGGCCAGGATCCTCTTGTTGAGGTACTTCAGTGGTCTTTCCAGCTGTTGAAGGTGCCTAGTCAGATTCATCACAAGTGTGCCGTGATACTCTCTGATGGGTCTGATGATTGATGAGTAGGGGGAACCTCCTTTGACCTACATGCAAAGACTTTGGAAATTTGTGGGAACACATAGCATGATTTTCTAACCACTTTGTGAATGTGTTTCTGAAAGTAGAGATGACTACCCACATGTGTCCATAGACCGCTTATTATTACCTCCATATTTAGGGTGTTGGCACCTATGTGGTATTTGTATAACTGTAGCTCGAGGCCATAATTTTGACACCACATCTGTCTGACTGAGACCCTTTTTAAGGATGTCTCTGTTGTCCCAAACATCGATTATGACAACCTTTTTGCAGTCATCCACAAACTTTGCTAACCATAGCCCTCGTGTGTTTGACTGTATTTCTGAAAAGTATACACCAGACAGGAGGGGTCCCAGGACTGAGCCATGGGGGAGAGCAGTTGTTACCAGCTTACAGTCCAACAGGGAGACCACAATTCTTACCTTGTGGGATCTACCTGTGCCTCAGTTGGCAATCCATCAGATGACATACATGTTTATGCACAGGTTGTTGATTTTGTGAATATGACATGTGTGTGGGATATTGGAAAGGTGCTTTTCAAGGTCTATGTAGGCCGTGTGGAGCTCATTTCATTTATGTATGTCCTGGGTGACTGCCTTGAAAACTGTCTAGCAAGTTTAGGGACCATGATCTGCCCCTGACCAAACCAAAATGGGTAGGGTTGGGAGTTTGTAGGCTCCCAATGGCTCTGTTAATGAGTTCCATAATGATGGACTCCATGGCCTTGCAGATCAGGCTTATTAGGCTTATAAGACGATAGTTCCCATGGTCTGTTGTGCACCAACACTTGTGGAGTGTGCCAAACATTGCTGTAACCCATTCAACAGTTTCATATCCTGTACAGAGGGTGAGTCTCAACAGACTGTTCAGGTGCAGGGTCTGTTTGTTTTGGAGTTCACATATGACACAGCCAGGGACACCATGTCATCCCATAGACACCATGTTTTTAGGTTTGGATAGAGCTGTTTAACCATTGTGTATGCGATTTCTGGCTTTTCACAATCTCCAGGTATGGTAATGGGTCCTTTTGTCAGTGAGAGGGGAGGTAAATATGTATGAACCTGTCTGACAAGATGTTGGCAATGTCAGTCATGTACATGTATTCATTTACACTTTGCACTGACTCAGAACATATATCAGTTTACATTGATATTTATGACATAGCTAAAGAAAACTTCATGGTTCTCTATGGACTCTTTGGCAATATTTTTGCCAGAACATGGTTTGGATAATGTTAAGAGTGCTCACTGTTTCTTGATGATACTGATCGGAGATTTATTGATCTTCTTTGGATTTTCACTTTCTTTGAACAACTTAAGTACTTGTATTACATAGTTTGATTATGACAGGGGTCCAATATATTATATGGGTCTGTTTTCATATCACTGTGTGTGCAAGGCAGGATTGGTGAATAGTGACATGTGTCTGGAGTAAGAATTGCAATTGACAGATATGTGTGGCCCACTGCTGTACTCAGACATGGCCTAAGTGTGTGAGCATGCTCAGTATGACCTTTCAGTATGTTGTTGACTGAAATTTGCTTTGTTTGTTTAAGTGTGTGAGCATGCCCAGTATGACCTTTCAGTATATTGTTGACTGACATTTGCTTCGTTTGTTTAAGTGTGTGAGCATGCCCACTGTGGGCATATATATATATACTATATATGTGTGTGAAAATTCAAGTTGGTTTTTACTTCATGGCTCACCTTTGTGTTGTACATCGACAGGAAGCATGCTGTGCCTGCAGGGCTTCCATGAGTCAATTTGCATAGACTGATCAACATTTCTACATACAGGGGGGACAGCTATTATTTGTACATTTCTACCCGGGGGGGCACACCTGATTGTTACTGTGGGTGTACATAGGATGAGGGGTACACCTGACACTTATACACATTTGCTAGGTCTGCACTGCTATGTCAGGTACTCCATTTCAGCCTGTACTGTTGCCTATCATACTGGCTTGAGGCATACCACTGTACTACAGACCTTAGCTTCCAATTACACGCATATTACTTTGTGACTTCATAGCCTACCCAACCCACATCACACTGCCTGGCCTGCTGTTATCTGTCTGCATAGGCCTGGGGGGAGGTTGCTCATATGCCTCTTCACAGGGCATGATACAGCATTTGTTTGTGTTTGCATTTGTCTACAATTGTCCTGCTGGCTGTGACTGTTAGGTATGTGACCCCCCCCCAACTGGTATGTGTGAGTGACTTAAGTTGTGCCAGTGCAATGCTGTCATGGCTTAGTGGTTCAATACTGTGACTGTAGTGCACAGTATCCTGAGTTCAAGCCCTGTCACTGCTTTTTATTTTCCTGCTGGGCAGACCTGACTGGTTAAGGAACAGTAAAGCAGGTGTGAGCGTGTTTACCTGACTTTGCTCGACTTTGCCCAACGTTGCGCTGGTTAGTGTGGTTCGCAGCTATGCCCAGTTGTATTTAAATATGCTCAATACTGGTAAAATGTGCTTAGCAGTGCTTTGTATTGCTTAAAATAGGACACTTATGCCTCAGGTGGTGCTGCAGGGCTGTCTATGTCGGATGCACATAGTACACTCTGTATACATGTTTGAAAACAGGTAGTGTCAAGATAGGCATCCTTTTTACTGTATGTGTGAGTCAGAGAGAGGTGTCATTTCCAGGGTTCCTACTGAGTCAGTGTATGTGCTATGCATTGCTTCTTTGCCAAGGCAAGGGCATACTGGGCACGCCTCCTTCTGCCTACTGGGGCAGGCTCAGGTTGTTCCTCCTCTGAGTCACGCTGTGCATGTGCAGGCCTTGGCAAAGGTGGGGAGCTGTCTGGCCCTGCCCCATGCTGTTCCTGCTGCAGCTGTTTCCACAGGATCATATTGTGTAGCATGGCACATACCATAACAATTTGGGTACATGTAGTTGGTGAATACTGCAAGGCTCCACCAGATGTGTCCAGGCACCAGAACCATGACTTGAGCATCCCAAACACACGCTCAATTATGTTTCTTGTTTGTGCGTGTGCCTCATTATGGAGTTCTTGTTCAGGTGTGTGTGCATTTCTGATGGGTGTCATCAGCCATGGCTCCAGTGCGTATCCAGCATCCCCCACTAGGTGACCATCAGGGATGTCCCCATTGACAAATCTCTGGTACAGCTGCGTCATATGCCAGATGTGGGAATTGTGATAGCTTCCAGGGCAGCCAGCAGACACATTCATTATTATGCCCTGGGCATCGCACACAACCTGGCAGTTGATGGAGGGGAAGCCCTTGCGGTTGATGTAGACCCTACCCCGCTCACCGGGTGGTGCTTTGATGCATATGTGCGTGCAGTCTATTGCACCCACTACTTCAGGGTATTCTGCTATTTGGTGGAAAAGATGCATATTGCTGGCCAATGCCTCACGGGAATTGGGAAATATACGTGGTCACCGACATGTGCTGACATGGCATCTAAGAACTGGTGGAGTACCCTGGATGCTGATGCCTGTGAAATCCCTATCATATCACCAGTTGGTCTTTGGAAGGTACCTGTAGCTGGTATTCTTATGCCAACACATACCTTGGTATCCACTGAGATGGGTTCCCATCTGTTGGTTCTGTGTATCAGGCATGGCCAGCACAGCTCAACAATTTGCTGTTGGAGGTCTCTGTCTACCCTATAGCACTCCACTATCTCCAGCTTATGTAACCCTTAGTAGGCTACGCTGGGTCTGTACACTCTTCACCGTCTCCTCACTGTGGGTTGCTCAGCAGCATTCACAACATTACCACCCTCAGCACCTTGCACATGTTGGTTTATGATAGCAAGAGCAGCCCCTAACATTTTGTCTGACTTAAGCTTTTTAAGCTTTCCCTCTTTGTATACTGCAGTGTTGCAGAGTTCTTGGGAAAAAAACAGGGGGGAATGCTGTTTGCAGAGTTTAAAGTGCTGGGCTGGGCTAGGCTAATCTGCTGCCTGTGTAATTGGCTGATTCTGATATATTTCACCTGGCAGCTCTGCTAGTTCTCCTTGGTTAACTTCCTACTACTTCTTTTCCTTCCTTTTGCCTTTCTGTTTCCTCCCGGGGGAAGAGCCATGCAAACAAGCGCAAACACGCACACACGCTTTGTGCATGTTTGCAAGGAGTTTCCTATCTTTCAACATTGTTCACCTTTGGTTTGAGGTTTTCAAACAGGACAGCTGTAGGCACGTCTCTTGCAATCCTGAGCAACTCAAAGCAAACATAAGCCACTGTGCTCCGATTAGCTTACAGCCTGTCTGACACCCCCCCATGATGTCACCTATATTCTACTCTACTACTCACCTACTCCTACTCTTACACTCTTGGGACATGGCTCACATGCTGGGGAAAATTGGGATTCACTATCCTTATCCTCATTTGCATAGGACTGCCTACTAATGCATGGTTATATCTCTGACACTGAGCTTCCCCCCTTAGCAACAAGCACTCACTGGCCATGCTGTCTTCAGCCTGCCATTCACCTGCATGGCAGAATAAGCTTTTTAGTGAAAATGGCTATTTTTGTTTTTTTTTTTTTTTTTTTAATTATTTTCTTTTTTTTATAAGCGCCACACGTTTGAGCAATGCTGCGCTATGCTTAAACATCTGAGATCAGGGAAAAAAGTTAGATTTTTATATTTTTTATAAAAATTTATAAATGCCAATGGCCTTATATTTGGCCATTGGCATGCTTGGGAAACAGAAGTGGAAGCTAGATTAAGAAGGGAGGTGATGATTAGTGATCAGCAGTATGGTTTCATGCCAGGAAAGAGCACTACAGATGCAATGCTTGCTTTGAGACTGTTGATGGAGAAGTACAGAGAATGTCAGAAGGCATTGCATTGTGTCTTTGTGGATTTAGAGAAAGCATATGACAGGGTGCCTAGAGAGGAGTTGTGGTATTGTATGAGGAAGTTGGGAGTGTCAGAGAAGTATGTAAGAGTGGTACAGGATATGTACGAGGGTAGTGTGACAGCGGTGAGGACTGCGGTTGGAGTGACGGATGCATTTAAGGTGGAGGTGGGATTACATCAAGGTTCAGCTCTGAGCCCTTTCTTACTTGTAATGATGATGGACAGGTTGACATACGAGATCAGACAGGAGTCCCCTTGGACTATGATGCTTGCAGATGACATTGTGATCTGTAGTGAGAGTAGGAAACAGGTGGAGGAGACCCTGGAGAGGTGGAGATATGTTCTAGAGAGAAGAGGAATGAAGGTCAGCAGGACTAAGACAGAATATATGTGTGTGAATGAGAGGGAGGATAGAGGAATGGTGAGGATGCAGGGAGTAGAGGTGGCAAAGGTGGATGAGTTTAAATACTTGGGATCAACAGTTCAGAGTAATGGTGAGTGTGGAAGAGAGGTGAAGAAGAGAGTACAGGCAGGATGGAGTGGGTGGAGAAGAGTGTTAGGAATGATTTGCGACAGACGAGTACCAGTAAGAGTGAAAGGGAAGGTCTACAAGAGGGTAGTGAGACCAGCTATGTTATATGGGTTGGAGACAGTGGCATTGACAACAAGGCAGAAGTCAGAGCTTGACGTGGCAGAGTTGAAGATGTTAAGATTTGCACTGGGTGTGACGAGGATGGACAGGATTAGGAATAAGTATATTAGAGGGTCAGCCCAGGTTGGAAGGTTTGAAGACAAAGCCAGAGAGGCAAGATTACATTGGTTTGGACATGTGCTGAGGAGGGATGCAGAGTATATTGGGAAAAATATGCTAAGGATGAAGCTGCCAGGTAACAGGAAAAGAGGAAGGCCTAAGAAAAGGTTTATGGATGTAGTGAGAGAGGACATGCAGGTGGTTGGTGTGACAGAGCAAGATGCAGAGGACAGGAATAAATGGAAACAGTTGATCTGCTGTGGCGACCCCTGATGGGAGCAGCCGAAAGAAGAAGAAAAAAAGAAAAGGCATGCTTCCTCAACTGTATGCATCCTTTATTTGGAGCTGTCATAGATCTGTTTAGCTATTTGCAGAATGGTACTCCGTTACCAACGGAGTACATTTCTGCAGATAACACTAATCTTCCACGGACAGGTTAGTGTTTCCTGGATCGCAAATTTACTTCATTTGCATAGCTTTCACCAGCAAATGAGGTAATTTGCATACCATGATGCTGTCCGTGCAAGAGTAGCTTTAGCAGCTCTCGTGCACGCCCCTGCCAGCTGTTCCTGGATCGCACGGTAGACATATTGCCTGTTTGACGTCTTACACTACTCTACAACTCCATGCAAGTTTTCGTAAATCTGGACCAATCTGTCACAATTTATTTTGAGTGGATCAGTAGACTGGACTACAGTGGACTTTTTCAGACAAAAATTGATTACATTTACCACTCAAAAAGCACAAGCACAGAATAGTATAGGAGGAATAAAAAAAAGAGTAAACATATACACAACATTTGATCAAGTTAAACTACACTAGAAACTACTGTACATGTACAGGAAATAGAGAAGAATAACACTGGAGTTCCATTACACAATATGCAATAATTTAACTTTTTAATAGCAATAATCTATAATTGGAAGTGAGTAATGCTGGCTTTACCCATAGTTGACATGGTTTGATTACAAGGACAAAGTCCAAGTGATCAAACAAAGCCATCCAATTGTAAATCCATCATAACCCACACCACATTGATTATTCCTATAATACAATGACTTTGTTTAAGAGAAAAATTTTTACATTTTCTAATTAATCATCATATAAATGGACATTTAACATTCTTCTGCAGCTTCTGTGTTGCAGAGGATTTCTAAAGAATGTGCTGCATATATGTATAACATGTGCATGCAGACTCTTGCACAGCACAGGGTAGTTAGAATAATAATGAAATATCATTGCATATTTACAGTTGTCTGTACCCGGCAGTACATCCAGTTAATATTTGATAAATGTATTTGTTTATGTAAATCACATACTAAACATTGTTTACTCGAAGCTTATTACATTTAATTTTCAGTATGTTACTGCTTTCTTTTCAGTTTGGGGGGTGAAACTGCTATTGTTTCTTTCTTTACTCCCCTACAACTGACCGATCAGCTGCACTCTGTTCATCTCCTCATTCACTGGATCTACTGGTCCAGCCTTAGCCTTCCCTGGGTTCAATCTGACCCTAGTGTACGGCCAGTGATGAAATCAAGGATGCTGGTGCAGTGCCATGCTACATGTCAGAGTGTGTGTGTGTGTGTGTGTGTGTGTGTGTGTGTGTGTGTGTGTGTGTGTGTGTGTGTGTGTGTGTGTGTGTGTGTGTGTGTCCTAACTCCAATTCCCTAGTAGCAGCCTTGGTAGCTCTGTAATTGCTGCCCTCAGGAGATGCATTCAGTCTTCTACAAATGTTCAGCCTTTTGAATGGGTAGCTCACTGTTCATGCAGCATGGAGATGGCCAGGTCTGTATGCTGCATATTTCAGTTTGCCTTTAGGCTGCCTACCCCCATCCCACCCCACCCCCAGGATGGTTGAGCCAACATTGTCTGCTCACTTCCATCTTCCTCCAATGCTAATCAAACACGTGCCATCTGTGGCATTGTAATGACTGCTATTGTTTCTTTTACCCAAACTGTATGGAAAGCAGTAATTATTGGCATTTTCATTTGCCATTTTTATTTCTTTAACTGTGTTCTACATCTATGTATGTGGGAAGAACATCAGCCAGAATTTTAAATTAGTTGCAGTCATTTAATTTAGTTTTATTGTGTGGTTTATTAGTTTAATGCTCAATTACAATGGGCACACCAATTGTTCTGACCAATCAGCTTGTAGATTTTAAAATACTAATGAGTATTCATCATATAATCACATTAAAATATATGTTATCACATCAGTACCCCATAAGCAAGTAGAAGATGATTGAGGATTACCCAGTCTGAAGGGATATTTTACATCTGCACAGTTAAGGCTCATGTACATAAGAGAAGCAGAAGGTTATCATTCAAAGTAGAAAGGAATTATGATGAAGCAGGGGGAGTTCAAGAAACAGATGGTGGGATTTGGGATGCAGATCTGTAAGGAGAATAATAACAACCATGCATTAAATTATATTCATAATGTAGCAGAAAATACTCTAAGAACTAAGCCAATATGAGAATGGAGAAAGGAGATTTTGACAATAGGGAAGACTGCAAGCAGGGGTACAGAAAATAGGCAAGAGGGGGCTGGAATTTACTGGAGAAACCTGGCAAAGGAACTAAGATACTGAGAGCAAATAACTCAAGTAGAAAAAGTAATAGAGTGGCCAAGAAGACATTTGGATTGCATGCTAGTGTCTGGCTTCTCTACCAAGGCTTGATCTTAAAGTACAGGCAAAGAGAAAGGGATAAGGGGATTTTAAGTGAGAGGCCTGCTCTGGCAGAGTTTTAAGTTAAATCCAGAACAGAAGCAGCTGTTAAAAAAGGGATAATTAATAGGGTATATAAAATATTACATGGTAACTATATGAATCAATCAAAGGAGGTACAAAAGAATGAAGAGAAAGACTGGAAAAAAATTACAGGTAAACAATGGAAAGACATCCCAAATATACAACCAAGTTCAGAAGGTTTAGGATCTTTGCTTGGAAGTGTTTGCATAGGTATTTTTATACCCCAAGCAGACTTCAAAGAATTTTTCCTCAGGTAGATAGCAAATGTTGGAGGTGTGGTGGAGAAGAAAGAAGTAACTAGGAACATACATTTTGGGAGTGTAATGAGTGGAAGATTTTAGGAATTCCCTGCTGAGTACTCTAACAGAAATATTGGTTGAGCAAATGGCTGTAAGTAAGGAAAGGATTCTTTTGAAATGGGATAAGGATCTGAATTGCATAGATATAATAAGGCCTTACTAAGTTTAATTATGTTGGCTGCCAAAAAAGTAATTACTAAAAAATGGAAATCAAAACCTACGCAAACTGTATTTGAGGTAGTGAATATTATAAAAGAGATAAATGAACTAGAAAATGGATCTTTAGAAAAGGGAAGGAGCAAATTACATAGAAGTAAATGAAAATTGCGGGAACAATACATGCATAATAATGTTCAGGTGAAGGAGTGAGGTTTAAGGGAAGGTAGGAATTCAGCAATTTTTTGTAATGTTGAGGATTGCGAAGAGGGACTGGATAAGATAAGAAGATAAGCACCTATATTTTCCTATACAGACAATGAAACTCACTCTGTTTAGAGCTAAGTTTACTCTATAAGCCTGTACCTTTTTAACAAGGGTGTGAAACACTTGTCCTAAGAACTTTATTCTTTTGCAAGTGCAACTAAAAGTGATATATCCTGGTCTGTTAATATCCTTTTGAACCTCGAGGTTACTGTTTATAAGCTCCACATTGAAATGTTGGGTTATGATGTTAAAAGACTGAAATTGCAGGAGAAAAGCAAATATCGAACATTGCTTTTCTCCTTTAAACTTAAATTTTGTATGACAAAGTCCCTAGTAACCCCCCAATATGGGGAACTTGCACTCCCTGAACTTATTATACCAACTATGAGATTGCCATGTAATTAAGTTAGTATACGTAAGTCTGAATTTTCGATCTTTCAGTATTGACATTTTGGAGCATTGCAAGTCTTGTCAGTTCAAATGGTTACCCCTTTCATGTCATGGTTGTATTTATGATATCTTAAGTGATAACATCACAAACTCTAGTTCTCTAACTTACTATACTCTTCTAGACTCCTTAGTAAATGTTTACCCTCATTAATAACCTTCCACCTCCTCCCCTACTAGTCTCCTTTCACCCTTTCTACTATACAAATATTTCCTCTGTCTAGCCACTTTTATTATCCTGTTAAATACCCACAGTATTTTGCAATATAAGGCAACAATTCCTGTAATATTGCTTATGCAATGTTATTTTTCCATTTTATCTGTGAATGTATATACTTATTTGTGTATGTTGTTTTTAATGCAGTTGACTGTATCCAGGTCTCCTCTGAAAATGGGCACTGCTTGGTAGGGCCAACCCTGGTTAACAAAATGTAAAATAAATAAACAAATAAATAAATATAACTCACCAGAAAATATCTAAGGCATGGGTTGGGTGTATTGAGCATAGTACGTAAATGTCAAAAAATATAAGTGTCGGAATGAATTTTTTCTAGTAGAATTATTACAGACATTTTGACAGGCCAAATGGATTTCTGTATTTCAGACTAGAAATGTTCATAGGTTCATAGGTAGGTACTAGGCTATCTGCCCGAAGGCACTTATACATCTAGCCAGAATGTGTTGGCTTTCGCCGCCCCCTTAGATTAGTTCACTGTGCCTCTGTCCAGCAGAGCCACTGAAGTGATCCCCGAGGTAAACTTTCTGTTTCCCATCCACTCGTCAAGGTTTCTCTTGAAGAGTGTTAGCAAGGAGCTCTGCCTAATGTAGATTGGAATCTTGTTCCAAAGCATGGGAAGTCTCTGGGACAGGAATCTATCCCTCCAGCACGTCCTATTTATTGTTGTGGTTAGGCTTAGATCCCTAGAGCATGTGGCTCGAGAGGATATGGTTTCCTTTAGGTGGAGCATATCCATCAATTCTGGGTTGGACATGGCCTTGTATGTCAGGCAGAGATCACCTCTGAGTAGGCAGTATGCAACCGAGTACAGCTGGAGTTTCTTCAGTCAAGCTGCATAGGGCATCTGTTTGAGGCCAGTGATCCTCTTGGTAAGGTACTTCTGTGGTCTTTCCAGCTGTTGCATCTGGATGCAAACCCTTTTGTGATTAGGTGGGCCACATAGAAGGATTTTCTAACCACTTTGGCAATGTGATTATCAAAGGAGAGATTACTATCTACTTGAGTCCCCAGATCCCTTATTATGTTTTCTGTATTTAGGGGACAACCACCTATGTGGTAGTTTGTGGGTACTTTGTTTTTTCCAAAGGGGATGACTATGCACTTTTTGGCATTTAGCTTGAGGCCATGATTTTGACACCAGGTATCTGTCTCAGTGAGACCCTTTTGGAGGATGTCTGTGTCAGCCGGAGAGTCAATTATAGCCCCTAGTTTGCAGTTGTCTGCAAACTTGGTCAGCCATAGTCCTCCTGTTCTTGCCTGTACCTCTTAGAAGTATATGCCAACAGGAGGGGTCCTAGGACTGAGCCCTGGGGAACACCACTTTTAACTGGTTTAGAGTCAGACCTAGCTCCCGCAACTCTCACCATGCGGGTTCTCTCCGTGAGCCAGTTGGCAACCAATCTTGTGACATAGGGATTTATGTTCAGGCTGGTGAGCTTGTCTATAATACCAGAATGGAGAATGGCGTCAAAGGCCTTTGTGATGTCTAGGTAGGCTGTGTGTACCACCTTTCCCTCGTCTATAGCCTTGGTAACTGTCTCAAAGAAGTCCACCAGGTTTAAGAGGCAAGATCTGCCCTTAACAAAGCTGAACTGGGTAGGGTCCAGTGTTTGGAGGTTCCCAATGTCTCTCTTAATGAGTTCTATGATGATGCGCTCCATATCCTTGCAGACCAAGCTAGTCAGTCTTATAGGGCGATAGTTCTCGGGGTCTGTTGTGGCTCCACCTTTGTGGAGCGGAATAACTATTGCTGTGCGCCACTCTATGGATACATAGCCTGTGGACAGGCTGAGTTTGAACAGCGTGTTTAGGTGAGGGGTTAGTTTGTCTTTGAGCTCATGTAGGACGCAGCCTGGGACACCTTCCGGTTCCATTGATGCTGTGTTTTTGGCTTTGGAGAGGGCTGTTTTAACATGAGTGTCTGTGATTTCAGGGGCTCTACATTCTTTTGGTATGGTTATGGGCCCTTTTGGGGGTGAGAGGGGGGTGAAGTTTGCATGGAACTTGTCTGCCGGGATGTTGGCAATATCGGTCGGTTCAGTTTATTTTGTGCCATTCAGCACTAATTCTGAGCAGATCTGAGCATTACCACTTAGATTCTTGACATAGCTAAAGAATGCCTTTTGGTTATCTTTGGAGTCCTTGGCAATCTTTCTTTCGAAGCTCACCTTGGATGATTTTATGAGGGATCGTAGTTTCTTGCTGATACTGATCAGGGATGTCTTCCCTTCTTGCTATTTTATTCTTTTCTGTACTAGTTTCCTCCTTCTATTGTATAGCTTGTTTATGGCAGGGGTCCACCAGACTGGTTTCCTTTTTTTGCTGGAGTGAGTCTTGCTTTTGCTTGGGATAGCACGATCCATGCATTCTTGTAGGTGCCCGTAGAATGCATTAGTAAAGGAATTTGCAGCTTAGACAGCGTTATCCTAGTAAGGTTGACTGCTAGAAAGGTGCTTGGTGTGACATCTGGACAGAGGAAGGAGGACAAAGAGACCTGGTGGTGGAATGAGGAAGTACAGGAGAGTATACAGAGGAAGAGGCTGGCAAAGAAGAAGTGGGATTGTCAAAGAGATGAAGAAAGTAGACATGAGTATAAGGAAATGAGGCCCATGGCAAAGAGAGAGGTGGCAAAGGCTAAGGATAAGACATATGGAGAGTTGTATGAGAGATTGGACAATAAAGAGGGAGAAAAGGACCTGTACTGATTGGCTAAACAGAGGGACAGAACTGGGAATGATGTGCAGCAGGTAAGGGTGATAAAGGACAGTGAGGGAAACGTACTCACAAGTGAGGAGAGTGTGGTGAGTAGATAGAAAGAGTACTTTGAAGGGCTGATGAATGAAGAGAATGAGAGAGAGAGAAGGTTGGATGATGTGTGGATAGTGAATCAGGAAGTGAAACAGATTAGCAAGGAGGAAGTAAGGACAGCTATGAAGACAATGAAGAATGAAAAGGCTATTGGCCCAGATGACATACCAGTGGAAGCATGGAGGTGCTTAGGAGAAATGGCAGTGGAATTTTTAACCAGATTGTTTAATGAAATTTTGGAAAGTCAGAGGATGCCTGAGGAGTGGAGAAAAAGTGTTTTGGTACCTATCTTTAAGAATAAGGGTGATGTGTAGAGCTGCAGTAACTACATAGGGATAAAATTGATCAGTCACAGCTTGAAGTTATGGGAAAGAGTAGTGGAAGAAGGTCAGAAGGAGTTGCATTGTGTCTTTGTGGACTTAGAGAAAACATATGACAGGGTGCCTAGAGAGGAGTTGTTGTATTGTATGAGGGAGTCGCGGGTGGCAGAGAAGTATGTAAGAGTGGTACAGGATATGTACGAGGGTAGTGTGACATTGGTGAGGACTGTGGTGGGAGTGACAGATATGTTTGAGATGGAGGTGGGATTACATCAAGGATCAGCTCTGAGCCCTTTCTTATTTGCAGTGGTGATGGACAGGTTGACAGATGAGATCAGACAGGTGGCCCCGTGGACTATGATGTTTGCAGATGACATTGTGATATGTAGTGAGAGTAGGGACCAGGTTGAGGAGACCCTGGAGAGGTGGAGATATGCTTTAGAGAGGAGAGGAATGAAGGTCAGCAGGGCTAAAACAGAATATATGTGTGTAAATGAGAGGGAGGGTAGAGGAATGGTGAGGATGCAGGGAGTAGAGTTGGTAAAGGTGGATGAGTTTAAGTAGAGTTGGTAAAGGTGGATGAGTTTAAGTACTTAGAATCAACAGTTCAGAGTAATGGTGAGTGTGGAAGAGAGGTGAAGAAGAGAGTACAGGTAGGGTGGAATGGGTGGAGAAGAGTGTCCAAAGTCATTTCTGACAGACGGGTACCAGAAAGAGTGAAAGGGAAGGTCTACAAGAGGGTAGTGAGACCAGCTATGTTATATGGGTTGGAGACGGTGGCATTGACAAAAAGGCAGGAGTCAGAGCTGAATGTGGCAGAGTTAAAGATGTTAAGATTTGCACTGGGTGTGACTAGGATGGGAAGGATTAGGAATCAGTATATTAGAGGGTCACCTCAGGTTGGACAGTTTGGAGACAAAGCAAGAGAGGCGAGATTGCATTGGTTTGGACATGTGCTGAGGAGGGATGCTGGGTATATTGGGAAAAGGATGTTAAGGATGGAGCTGCCAGGTAAGAGGAAAATAGGAAGGCCTAAGATAAGGTTTATGGATGTGGTGAGAAAGGACATGCAGGTGGTTGGTATGAAAGAGCATGATGCAGAGGACAGGAAGAAATGGAAACAGATGATCCGCTGTGGCGACCCCTAATGGGAACAGCTGAAAGAAGACGATGATCCCTTAGCATGGGGTCTTTGAAACTTTCCACCTCTGTCTTAAGTAACGTGAAGTTTGCTTTTGAAAAGTTTTTCATGGTGGTTTCCTTGTCTAGGGGTGGGGGCGGAATGTGGATATCCAAAGTGATTTGTTTGTGGTCAGATCTAACCAACGAGGGGTTGACCTCCGGTGTGGAACACTGGTTGCCCATGTTGGTGATGACCAGGTCCAATATGTTGTCACCTCTGGTGGGAGTGTTGACCAGTTGATCCAAGGCATTTGAGATAATAAATTCTAGGAAATGTTGGGCAAGGGTTCATAGGTTCATAGGTAGGTACTAGGCTATCGACCCAAGGGCCTACATAAGCCTAGCCAACAAGGTTCCCTGGCTTACGCCACCCAAGAAAGTTATTTTCCTGTGCCACTGTCGAGCAGAGACACAGAAGTGATCCCTGGGGTGTATTTCCTATTTCCCATCCACTCATTAAGATTTTTCTTGAAGAGTGCTAATGAAGAACGTTGCTTGACATAGATGGGTAACCTGTTCCAGAGTATGGGAAGTCTCTGGGACAGGAATCTATCCCTCCAGCATGTCCTGTTTATTGTGGTGACAAGATTTAGATCCCTAGAGCACGTAGCTCAGAGGGATTGGGTTTCTTTAGCTGTATCATGTCCAACAGCTCTGGGTTTGATATAGCTTTATATGTTAGGCAGAGATCACCTCGGAGAAGGCGATATGCTACAGAGTAAAGCTGGAGTTTTTTGAGGCAATCAGTGTAGGGCATTTGTTTGGGGCCAGTAACCCTCTTTGTGAGGTACTTCTGTGGCCTTTCCAGCTGCTGCAGATGTCTTGTGAGGTACATTCCAAAAGGGGCGTTGTACTCTATAATGGGTCTAATGAGTGTCGAGTAGAGGGGAACAATGACCTCTTTTTTCCTGGATGAGAACTCTTTTATGATGAGGTGTGCCATGTAGAAAAACTTCCTGACTACTGTGGCGATGTGACTATCAAAGGATAGACCACTGTCCACCTGGGTCCCAAAGTCTCTTATCATTCGGTGTTAAGTAGATTGCTGCCTATGTGGTAGTTCATGGGTACAGAGTTTTTACCAAAGGGGATGACACTGCACTTTTTGGCATTGAGATTGAGGCCATGGCTCTGACACCAGGCATCTGTCTCAGCGAGGCCCTTCTGCAGGATGTCCACATCATTTGGGGACTTGACTATGGCTCCTAGTTTGCAGTCATCTGCAAACTTCATTAGCCAGAGGCCTTCTGTGTTAGCCTGTACTTCAGAGAAGTAGATACCAAACAGGAGAGGTCCCTGGACGGAACCCTGTGGTACTCCACTTGTCACTGCTTTGAGGTCAGATTTGGAGTCTGCAACTTTTACAGTGTGGGTTCTGTCAGTGAGCCAGTTGGCAACCCATCTTGTGACATAGGGATTTATACCTAGTTTAGTGAGTTTAGCTATAATTCCAGAATGGGGGATGGTGTCGAAAGCCTTGGCGAGGTCAAGATAGGCTGTATGAACCACCTTACCCTCATCTACGGCTTTGGTGACTGCCTCAAAGAAGTCGATCAGGTTCAGGAGGCATGATCTGCCTTTCACAAACACGAACTGGGTGGGATCCAGAGTTTGGAGGTTACCAATGTCTTTGTTTATGAGTTCCATGATGATACATTCCATGGCCTTGCAGACCAGGCTCATCAGGCTAGTAGGTCGATATTTCCCAGGATCAGTGGTGGCTCCCCCTTTGTGGAGTGGGATAACTGTTGCTGTGCGCCATTCAATGGGGACAAAGCCTGATGCGAGGCTATTATTGAATATGGTGCTTAAGTGGGGAGCCAGTTCATTCTGAAGTTCATGTAAAATGGGAGTTAGTACTTGAGTAGTTCTCCCAGTTAATGTTTTGTAATTGAAATCACCCAATGTTAGGGTGTTTGGTAGGACCTTTATGTTTCAAAGTGTTTCCAGAAACATGGAATGGGGGTCCTGGGACATGGTGGGTGATCTGTAACAAGCTACAATTTGAATTGCAGTTTTGCCTGTTGTTAGTTGCACGTGGATGATCGCTGAAGTATCGTGCTGTGCCACTAACCTGGAGGTGTGGGTATACTTGATGAATATGGATACACCCCCGCCTTTTGTATTTCAGTCCGGGTTCTGTGGCCGAAATGTATGGTATGAGTTGTAGCCTGGTAGTGCTGGGGTGCTCTCTTGAGCCTTAAACCAGGTTTCTGTTACTGCACATATATCGATTTTCTCCATACTGAGGAGTGCCTCGAGTGTGTGCATTTTGAGGTTTAAACCTCTGGCATTGAATAGCATTACCCTCAGTTTTTTGTTACTTGTGCTATTTACAGTGGTGGGTTTGTCTTTTGAGCCTTGCCTAAAAAAAGGCACTATGGGGGTGGCAAGAGCCTTGGCCAGTGTTCGAAAGCCTAAGGGTGACAGGTGCAAGATGTCTCTAGCGAAGCAGCATGGCTTGTCGAGCATGTCATCCCAGGTGGACAGACACTGAATCCCCTTTAAATGACACCAGAAACTTAGCCAATTGTTGAAATTGATAATTTTTTTCTTTATACAGTGGTATCATTCTTGGTGAGGGCAGGATGCTACTCAGGGTCAGGGTCATACTGGCCTGGGCAACGTGATCAGAGAGCTCTTCCATGTCTCTTTTCATGTAGTCCAGGGAGGTACAGCTCAGGTCATTCACACCAGCATGGACAATGACAGAGTCATATTTGAACTTGTTCTGGAGTGACCTGAGTGCTTGTGTTATGTGGCGGATCCTGTCACCCAACAGGCAGCTAACAGTAACCTTCTCCTTATTCAGCCTAGTGAGTGGGACGTCAGTGTGCCTGACTATAGAGTCACCTATTACTAGTATGTTGGGTATGTTAGTTTGCCTTAAGGGCTGTGATTGTGTGGCACACTGGTTTTGTAAAGTATGTGTTTCATGGTTTGTGTTGGGGGGTGGAGGTTGCTTGGATGTCTGCTTTGGAGGTCTCTGTTGCTTTTGCAGATTTTTATTTAGAGCCTCCGAGTATGTTTTCATGTATTTATGTGTGTTTTTTGCTGGTGCTGGTTTAATGGGTCTATGTGAGACTGGTGGTGTGATGCAAGTATTTCCCTTCTCCTCTTGACTGTCTGATCCAGTCTTGGGTCGAGAGAGCTTAGCCTCCAGTTTGGCTGTATAATTGCATCCCTCACATGTATTAGTGTTTGGTGGTAGGAGGAGAGGATTGTCTGTGTACATGAGGGAGTTGTAACATTGCCTCAAAATGCCCAGATTCACCAGTTGGACTGGAGAGTACACCTGAAACTGCCCTTTGAACATGCCTGGATAGCTACAGTGAACTGTTTTACTGAATGGCTGGTAAGGTCGAATAGAGAGCCTTGCCCTTCTGTACAGTATAGGGAGGTCTAGTGCTAGGGTTTATAAGTGCTTGCTATGAGTTTTGAGCAAGTGCCAGGCTGAAAAATGAATGTCTTGAGTGCTTAAGTTGAAAGTTTGTCTAGTTCCAAGGGAAAAATTGAAGAGGAGACTTTGTGGAGCTGGGAATAGTTACACCCTAACTAACCTGTGCTGCCCATTATGCAAAACCGGGCAAATGCGTTTTTTATAGCAGGGAAATGAAAGAGATATATACTAGCCCAAAATGGCCAATAAACTACTAATTTCTGGACTGAAACCACTCCTCCAGGGACAGATAGGCTGCTCAAAGCTCCCCTCTCTCACAGGTGAACAGAGAAATTTCCTTCTATCCAAGTAAGATATGGGCAAACAAAGAGATTTGTAACACAGCCCTGAACTCAGCACTAACCTGAAAACTGGACTATACTAGCTTAGAAAGGCGGGAAACCAAGTGTATTTTTTTTCAGAAAATAAAGCAGATACAATCAAAAAACACTTTAAATGTACAGAAAAGAATACTTATTGTTATATACAGGTTCATAGGTTCATAGGTAGGTACTAGGCTATCTGCCCGAGGGCATTTTTAAGCCTAGCCAGAGTGTGTCGGCTTTTGCCACCCCATTGATTAATTAACTGAGCCTCTGTCAAGCAGAGCCAATGAAGTGATCCCATGGGGTGTATTTTCTGTTACCCATCCACTC
This sequence comes from Protopterus annectens, assembly GCF_019279795.1. Classification (NCBI taxonomy): domain Eukaryota; kingdom Metazoa; phylum Chordata; order Ceratodontiformes; family Protopteridae; genus Protopterus; species Protopterus annectens. Next base: position 453,152,966 of record NC_056730.1, read on the forward strand.
ATCAAGGTTTCGTTTGAAGAGTGTAAGTGAGGGACTCTGCCTAATGTAGTTAGGAATTTTGTTCCAAAGCATGGGGAGTCTGTGTGACAGGAATCTATCCCACCAGCATGTTCTATTTATTGTTGTGGCGAGGTTTAGCTCACTAGAGCGCGTGGTTTGCAATGACTTGGATTTCTTTAGGTGGAGCATGCCCATCAATTCTGAGTTGGACATGGCTTTGTAAGTCAGGCAGAGATCACCTCTGAGTAAGCGATATGCCACGAAGTACAGCTGGAGTTTTTTCAGTTGGGCTGCATAGGGCATATGTCTGAGGCCAGTAATCCTCTTGGTGAGGTGCTTTTGTGGTCTTTCCAGCTGTTGGAAGTGTCTTGTGAGGTACATCCCAAATGGGGCACTGTACTCTATGATGGGTCTGATGAATGACAAGTAGAGGGGCACTATAACCTCTTTATTTCTAGATGTGAACCCCTTAGTAATTAGATGAGCCACATAGGAGGACTTCCTAACTACTTTGGCAATATGATTGTCAAAGGAGAGATTACTATCTACCTGGGTCCCCAGATCTCTTATTACTTCTTCTGTATTAAGGGTGCTGCCACCTATGTGGTAATTTGTGGGTGTCTTGTTTTTCCCAAATGGGATGACTATACATTTTTTGGCATTTAGCTTGAGGCCATGACTTTGACACCAGGTGTCTGTCTCAGTAAGGCCTTTTTGAAGGATGTCCATGTCAGCTGGAAAGTCAATTATCGCTCCCAGTTTGCAGTCATCAGCGAACTTGGTTAGCCATAGTCCTCCTGTGTTTGCCTGTACTTCTGAGAAATATATGCTGAACAGTAGGGGTCCCAGAACCGAGCCTTGCAGGACACCACTTGAGACTGGTTTAGAGTCGGACCTGGAGCCCACTATTCTTACCGTGTGAGTTCTGTCTGTAAGCCAGTTGGCAACCCATCTTGTGACGTAAGGGTTTATGTTCAGGCTGGTGAGTTTTTCTATAATACCCGAGTGAGGAATGGTGTCGAATGCCTTGGCGAGATCAAGGTAGGCTGTGTGAACCACCTTTCCCTCATCTATGGCCTTGGTGACTGTCTTGAAGAAGTCAACCAGGTTTAGTATGCATGATCTGCCCTTAACAAAGCCGAACTGGGTTGGGTCAAGTGTTTGGAGGTTCCCAATGTCTTTGTTAATGAGTTCCATGATGATGTGCTCCATAGCCTTGCAGACCAGGCTAGTCAGGCTTATGGGGCGATAGTTACCAGGGTCAGTTGTGGCCCCTCCTTTGTGGAGCGGAATAACTGTTGCTGTGCACCACTCTATGGGCACATAGCCTGTGGAGAGGCTGAGGTTGAACAGCATGTTTAGGTGGGGGGTTACTTCGTTCTGTAGTTCGTGCAAGACGCAGCCTCGGACACCATCTGGCCCCACTGATGCTGTGTTTTGGCTTTTGAAAGGGCTGTTTTCACCTGTGCTTCTGTGATTTCCGGGACACTACACTTTTCCGGTATTGTTGTGGGTCCTTTTGAAGGTGAGAGGGAGGTGAAGTTTGCACTGAATCTATCTGCCAGGATGTTGGCAATATCAGTAGGTTCAGTATATTTTGTGCTATTTAGCACTAGTTCAGAGCATATCTTCGAGTTGCCACTTAGATTCTTGACATAGCTAAAGAAGGCTTTATGGTTATCGTTCAAATCCTTGACTATTTTTCTTTTGAAGTTAGCCTTGGATGATTTTTATGAGGGACCTTAGTTTCTTACTGATACTGATCAGGGATGTCTTTCCTCTTGGGATTTGCTTTTTTTCTGAACTAGTTTCCTCCTTCTGTTGTATAACCTGTTTATGGCAGGGATCCACCAGACTGGTTTCCTTCTCTTAGGGGAGTGAGTCTTGGTCTTGCTAGGGATGGCACGATCCATGCATCCTTGTAGGTGATCATAGAGTGCAATTGTAAAGGATTCTGCATCTTGGGCAGTGTTATCCTCTAGCGTGGGGGCTGTGAAACTTACCACCTCTGCCTTAAGTAAGGTGAAGTTCACTTTAGAAAAGTTTTTCACTGTGGTTTCCTTGGTTGGGGGTGGTGGTGGGGTGTGGACATCCAGGGTGATTAGTTTATGGTCTGATCTAACCAGTGACGGGTTGACTTCCGGTACGGAACACCTGCCGCCCATGTTAGTGATGACCAGGTCCAATATGTTGTGGCCTCTGGTAGGGGAGTTTACCAGGTGATCCAGGGCATTTGAGTTGATAAAATCCAGGAAGCGCTGAGCCTGGGAGTTTGTACTCAAGTAGTTTTCCCAGTTAATGGTAGGGTAATTGAAATTGCCCAATATCAGGGTGTTCGGTAGGACCTTCACGTTTTTCAGTGTCTCCAGAAAGGCGGAGTGGTGGTCCTGGGTCATGGAGGGTGATCTGTAGCAGGCCACAATTTGCATTGCAGATTTGCCCGATGTTAGTTGCACATGGATGATCTCAGAGGTACCATGCTGTGCCACTAACCTGGAGGTGTGAGTATCCTTGATGAATATGGATACACTCCCTCCTTTTGTGTTTCGGTCTGTGTTCTGTGGCTGAAATGTGTGGTATGAGTTGTAGCCCTGTAGTGCTGGAGTGCTCTGTGGAGCCTTGAACCAGGTTTCAGTTACTGCACAGATGTCAACGTTCTCCATACTTAGGAGTGCTTCAAGCGCATGCATTTTGAGATGTAAACTCCTGGCATTGAGTAGCATAACCCTCATTTTTTTACATGTGCTGAATTTTGAGCCTTGCCTAAAAAAGGCACTATGGGGGCAGCAAGAGCAATATCTCAGATCAGAGTTGTAGTCAATGCCCCTAGTAATAAAGTAGGAAGAAACACAAATGTATTTGTATTCTGAAATGCATGGGCACAACGACTGTATGTTGCAAGTTAGTTAAAGCTCATAGTACTGCTTTGTTATGCTTTATTATGAAACACAGGAATGTTATGGAACATTGCTTGTCTAAGAAACAGTTGGCCTTGTTTTATTACAGGTTTAAATAATGAATACAGCCTTATTTGTTAAATACACAGATGAAATCACGGGAAGGTAGTACTGTGATGAGAGAATGCAAAGATGTAGCAGTATTGGCAGGTTCTGAATAATAATTGCATATTTCTACTGTCAGTCAAGGATGTGAATTATAATTGCAAGGAATTTTCCAGAATACCTTTTTCCATGTACTTTGAACATCTGTAGTCCCACCATGTTAGTTAGTCTAGTTTAGATTTGCTGCAAATTTATTCTGAAAAAATAAATGTTTAATGACTTCCATGGCAAAGCATAAAAGGTATTTTGTTGTGATTACCAAATGCTGGAAAAAAATGCATATTGCATTAAAGCTAATGTGCTTTGATATTTTTTTCCAAAATGTTGTTGTTCATTTTATAACGCAATAACTTAACAGTATAGTAACAAGAAAAAAACAAATAAACTCTATACAATGTTTATAACAACTAAAAAAGCAATATACATAGGAGAAAACGTAATGTTTCTCTAACAGATTAGACAATTTTGTCTAAGCAATTAAATGATGAGCTCTATTGTTAGTCCTTGCTTTTATAATTGCAATCTCATTCTTACAAAAGTATTTCACAAGATGAATAAACTCAACTTTAAAGACAGGAGTAGAATGAGATTTTCAATTTTTAGTAACAATTTTTGTTGCTATAGAGAGGATAGACCATACTAAAAATGTTTGTTTTTTAGGAATGACTTTAGGAACAGGAACATTGAGAAGGATATGGGAGTCAGAAATTATGCAGCTGTCATTCCATAGAGCTTTACAAATATATTTAAAGTCTAACCAAAATGGGGAAATTGTTTTGCAATTAACAACCATATGTATCTAGTCAGCATCAGTGTGTCCACATCTCCAGCATTTCACTTCATCTTTCTTGTGCATTATTGCTAGTCTATGTGGGGTGAAAAAAACATCTATGTAAAAATTTCCATGTGTATACATACCAGGACAGGGAAGAAGTGGATTCCTTCACCAACTGTAAACAAAGTTTTTTATCTTTTTTCTGAGAATACTTGTCTATTAACTTCACTTGAATAATTCCAAAAAGAAACATCTGTTTTGCTAAAATCATTTCTGAGAATTTTATAAATAACAGATATGTATGAAGTGTTCTTGGGCAAGCTATTAATAATTGTTGAGATAAAATCCAAGATTTTTAAGTTATTTTTATTGTATGCTTCTAATGAGGGTATGAGCTTAGTATGCATAAAATCCTTACAAGTTTGGAGGTCCAGCCAATTGCAATTTTGCAAACTATATCTGCTGATCAAATAGTCTGCAGAACTTATTTTATTAGCTGAGAGAAATTGATTCCAATATAATAGGGCACCCTTCTTAAATTCTAACGTTTTCTGAGTATCAAAAGGTATCAAACATTAATTTGTGTAAGCAATAGGAAACATAATTATTAAGAAATTCTTAATTAATTGATTAGAAGACATAAGCTTTTTAAACAACAGCAATATTTTGTTTGTAAGAGGTGTAAGAACATGTTTTGACCTTTCACTCTGAATGTCTATGTTCAAAAGACATATAAAAATGTTTGTATGTATTTGAGTATATGGTTCAAGCAATGTCCTATTACTATTAAGAAGTAAGGTTTTATGTATTGATTTCCAGTGTGATGTATAAGAAGTGTTATTCCAAAGCAACACTATGTTAATAAATGTAAATGTTAAATAAAAATCATATTTGGAAACCCTATACCTCCTTCATCCCAGCTTGTGGTGTGCCAGAGAAGAGAAATTCTTATTTTTTTGGGATACCAAAGGAAGTTAAGTAATACGTTATTAATTTTCTGTTTAATTTTGACAGGTGGGGGAATTATTAGAGCTTGGCCAATGAATAAGATTTTAGGTAACAGTATCATTTTGATTAAAGTTAGTCTGTATTCAAATGTGAAGAAGAGTCTGTTCCAACTTTCTATTAGACTAGTAATTAAGTTTATAAGTTGTTGGTAATTAGATGTGAATGATTTTTAATATTTAGATTCAATAATGATACCTATATATTAAATATGCATGCCCTCCCAGTTTATGTCTCTTTTTGATCTAAGTTTCATAGTAACATTTTTATTCACTAGAAGTGCCTGAGTTTTGTTGTGATTGAATTTTAGACCAGAGATGTTTGCAAAGAAGTCTAGATTACGTAATAGGTGGTCTACTGAATTTTCAATATCATTAGAAGCTATTAATACGCCATCAGCAAACAGTTGTATCTTGGGGGATAATTTGTCTGACACTTTATATTCTTTAACACTGTCATTATTTCTAACATAATTTGCAAGAGGCTCAATAGCCAGGCAAAGAGTAATGGGGAAAGGGGGCACCCTTATTTAGTACCTCTTAATATTTTGAATGGGTTAAATAGATAAGATCCAATCTTTACATAGGCTATGGTCTTTTCATATAGTTTTTCAATTAATCTTACAAAGTTTGGGGAGAAAATGTATTTTTGCAGTGCTTTAAACAGATATGGTCAACTTTGACAGGAACTTTTGCAGGTAAAAGGCATGGCAGATTTGCACACAAGTAATTATAAATATATGCAGTCATGTATACACATGCACACATGTGCATAGACATATACAGACTGTTGCATGATATTTCTGTGTCCATAGGTACTCCCAACCCACATGTATTGAGAGAGACAACCTAAGGTTTATACAGATATCTGGGTTTTATTTCATACAGCATTTTTAATGTTGAAGGTTTCAAAAAGGGCATGTGAGTTACTTCTACCGGTTAATGTTTTTAATGAAATGTAAAGTAAACCACAGATTTTAATTGCAAAATTATATCGCATACAACACTGTTAGGTTACTGGTAACAGAAAGTCAGGCATATTTAAAATATGATTCACTGATAAACATTTGAAGAGTGTGAAAATATGGAGTTTATAAGATATAAATAGTAAATCAGAAAATGTTGTTTGTTCTGGTAGATACAATAAGGAAAACAAGGTGTTTTGTGTGACCAAATGGACCCTCAGGTTTTGCAATACATATTTGGTTTTGATTTGTTGCATTTCCGACAAGGACAAAACTGAGAGTATTCAGATATCTTGATAAAATGATTTTTACCGAATGTATTTTTGATAGAAAAATAATCCGCAAGTGGGTTACATGTTTTACATTAATATTTTAGTAAAACACTCTAGTTACACAGTGTGGATGATTTGTAAGCTTTGAAACACCATACTGTTAAATTATGCCACTTTGTGTGGTCACATACCAAATTGTTTGAAATAGCAATTTTACCAAGGGAAAGGAAATATGCTATTATAAATTCTCAGAGGCATGAAGTATTCTTTGGCAAAAGTTGTTTTGACTGACTTCATATTCTTTTCTTATTGTCACAAGGTAAATATCAGGTAAACTGAAATCAGCAGTCGATTTAATGAGTCAGCATTACAAGAGGGACAAGTTTAATAATACATGTGTATGGTATTCCAAAACAGTCATACAGTGGAGGCATAGAGACAAGCCAGAGCAACATAAAGGGTAATTGTGTACTAACCATAGGAAATACTTCACTGACTTCTGGGCGGAGTAAAAAGCAATCATGATTTAACACATGATGCAGACTAGAGGCTGAAGTGACGCATTCCCTTTGTGAACTGGTACTGCTACAGCCTTCTGTCATAAGTCATGGATATGTCCACATGCCAACATTTTGTTTAACATGATTGACATGGGCTTACCCAAGTTTTTATTGGTCCTGTGTAATAAAATGTTGGGTATATTACGTGGTCCCAAGGAAGCTTTGTTTTTAATTTTACTTCTGGCAACAGTTATTTATTATGTTTGTGTTATATGAGATATATTTTCTCTTGTATCTATACTATTCTAATATATATCTTTGTTTATTGTGAAAAGTTAGTACAGCTTTTATTCTGCAAGAGCATTCACCGTGTTCTGTAGCTTGGTGATGACTGTGTCTTATTAACATATTACAGACTTTTCACAATTGGTAAGATCCCTGTCACAGTTTCTGAGTATACAAATACAAAACATTTATAAATAAAAATAATAACTATGATATTTAAATAAGTACAAGAAGGTCTGATCAAATGCTCAATGTACCAATCTGAAGGGATATGGGTAAGAAGACAAAGTCTTAATTTAAAACAAGATGAAAAGTGAAGCAAATAAGAAAAAGATAATAGTAACACATGGAAAGAAGTATTGGAGTAAAACTTAAAGTTAAGAATTTAATAAGAAGAAAGTACTTAACTTAGTAGTACAGACTGTACTACCACTATTTTTATTTGTGTATCATTTGTTTACTGGGTTAGGGCCACTAGACAAGAAGTAGCTGCATTCTGACAGCAAGTATAAACTGCAGAAGTACACAGGCTGGGTTTGGAACCAAAAAGCTGTTTCTATAGTTTTAAGTTTTTGTTAGCATGTATATGTGAATGCTGATTTTATATTTTAAACTGATTGTAATCTGTCTGTGATTCTGAAGCATAAAAGTTGAGTTGTAGTGGGAAGATAACTTGTTTTCAAAGTTGCAAACAAATTTTGAGACTGTTTTGAATGTCTTGAATTATTTGTTACTTTACATCTACATATCTGAAGTCCAAGGAAGTGAGGACCTTATATGAAGAACTCTAGGAGAAATTTAAAAGGAAGCTAAACTGGAAGTTCATACCTGTTTCCCTGTTTCAGCTGAGCTTATAATTATAAATATGCTTTTTCTCTCCTGCAGGAGTGTTGACTAGTAACCAGGGAATGTTTCTATTTTTGTTTCCAGTCTGTGGAAGAATAGAAAGTCCTTTAGTAGATAATTGTTTAGTATTTGTTGACGTATCTGTAACATAATGTATGTCAGCAGAAAGGCCCACAGTCAACCATAGAATATATACAGTACCAAAAATTTAAAAAGTCCCTGCCTTGGAGCCTTCATTCCTAATTGTCAGTGACTTTGTCCCTGTTTTTAGACACAAACTAAATGGCAAAAAGGTCACACAGACAAATCAATCGGTAAAAACTGCAGGAAAAACCCAGCCAAGACAGAGTCTTCTCTACGCCATACCTTAAACCTTCTATAGTGGTTATGCAAATGACCCCTTAAAGACATACAGTGTTTCAGCTACATGGCTTCCGCATGTCTATTACTTTTTACGTTTTACTTTTTGCTTTCTTTAAATATTTATGGATGCATATCCCATGGACCTCCACTACAAGAGGTTTAAGGTTTTAGCAGTTTTTACTGATTTTAGACACAACAGATTGAAATGTATGACAGAGCAAATAAAATTATTTTCACAATAAAAGGAGAAGGCTGGAACCAAGGCAGTGTGGTTTCATATCAAGAAAGTCACACTAGACAAAGTTAGCAGACTTTTTTTTTTTTTTGATTGAATGGCCAAACTAATAAGTAGCATAGAAGCTATGGACAAAGTATACAAAGACATCTGCAAGGCATTTAATACAGCATGACTTACAAGGTTAATTAACTCCTCGTGCAAATTTAGAGTGAGATGTGGTGGTGTATTGCAGGGCAGATTCTTTCTGGAGAATCAATGCTTTCTGGACAAACAACAAAGTGTAATATTCACTAAAAATATTTTGAAAAATTGAGTGCTATCAAAAAATGTTTAGTATTAGGTTAATTCCTTTCAATTGTTTTTGCAAATTATATTGTATGTGCAAAATATGTTTTTTTTTTTAAAAGACAAAATTACTTCCACCATAATAATTCAGAACGGTTAGTCGTGGTCTGAAAAGGATAAGATTAGATTTGTTAAGGATTAGTCATAAATATGGCAGTCTAAATTTTATACAAAATCAGCAAAGTATTTCACAGAAGAAAAGCAGTCTAGGAAATAGAAGTTGCAAAACAGCATTCATAACGGTGGGAAGGGGCCACAGAGAGTAATATCATATGACTTAACTATCAGGTTATGAGGTAAAAGAATTGTTAAGGAAGAGTAGAATAGTATGAGATACTGAGGTCCATAGAAAAGGGTACAGCAAAAAAAATAAAAGAATGCCTTCTTGTGGCTCTAAAGAATATTAGGGAGCCAGTACTGGAACGTTGCGTGAGTTTTTCAAAATGTCATTTCTGCAAGGGCATATGGGGGGGGGGGGGGTCTATGGAGGGAGATAACAGAGAGCGTGCATCTAAAGTCATGTGACTAGAAAATAAAGGGAACTAATTTGGTTACATCTTGAAAAAACAGATAGGGACATGATGAAAATCTTTAAGCAAAACATGGCCAACAGAGTCCCTGACTACAGCATATTTCCAAAAAGGAGATGCAGCAGAACAGAGATGTTATATGAAAGCAAGTGGTCAGTGGTTCAAAGACTATGTCAGAAAACCATACCTCTCAACAGTCCAGAACTTTGCAGAATGTCCCTGACTTTGTCTCATATTTCTGCTCTGTCCCTCATAAAATTTTGATTTTGCAGTAAATCACTAAGGATTAATCAGTCATTAACGCCAGACATTAGAGTTTCATACTTCTTATTGTCCAGAAAATGCATGCTGGATGCAAATCAATTGCTCTATTAACTTTTTAAGTGAATTAGAGTAATATTTAAAAACGGTGTCAATTTTGGCCCATTGTCCCCCCGGCTCATTAATTCCGGCTTTGTCCAGAATTCTTGGGCAAAGAAAGCAAGAGGAATGCAGAAAATATTTCTTTCAAAACAAACATAGTGGATTAATGGAGTAGTTTTCCATGTCAGAAACATTTACAGAGCCCAGAATGTCATCAGAACATTCTTGGTGAAGGTTTGAAGAGCATTAGCCAGTAAGTTTATTTATTTACCAGTGTTAAACACTGATAAACAATAACCAATTACAGGCTGAACCTGGTTTACACTGTAATGTAACAAAACAATGTACAGTACACAAATAATAGTAATTTATATTTTTGAGTAAGCACAGAAAAAGCTGGCAAACAATATGGGCATAAATTTAACAAACCAAATATATGTACAGTTGCATAAGTGGAACAGAAAAGGAAGAACAGAGTTAAAGTAGGAGGAGATGAAGTGGCAGAGATATGGGCAGTAGCAGCCACTGCAGAAAACAAAATAAAGATCAGAAAGATGAAAGAGAGGACTACATTATGCTTAGTAGGTTTACAGCATAATGGTGCGGTAAGTGATAAGCTGAATCACAGTTTAGGATGAATGAGATAATCAGGTGGATCAGGTATGTGGGAGGTAACAGTACTATGAAGTTGGAGATACTGGTTTAGGTGACACCACTTAGATGGACAGTTGCATTCAAACTGTTTTAGTGAGAGGAGTATTTTGTGTGAGAAACTGACTCCCATAGTTTTGGGGGCAGTTGAGAGAAACAATGTTTGGTAGAATACAGTCTGAAAGAAGGGGTTTGTAGGGAAACACCATCTTGGCTTCATAAATTATAAGTTTGAGTGGCAGTAAAAGGACTGTAAGAGAGATGGGAGGGAACGCCAAGTTTGAGTATTTTGAAGAGTAAGGTGTAACACCCACCACTGCTACCAATAAGTGATGGGCACCACTATGTGTCATCCCCACACTGGACCAGTAATCAAGGAGCCTGAATCCTCACCAGTGACACTGGAGAGGGATGTGCACTTGGGATACAAATGGATACACTCAGTATTTCCAGATGCAGACCTCACTGCATCAAGTGCAATTTCCCTTAAGAGCACACAGAGAACACACTCAGCCCGGGGTCTGGATGTCTCTATATCTGTCTCCCTCCAGATCTCCCAATAAGACTCCCCACTTCTAAAGCTGTAGGCTTAGTTCCTCAGCCAAGTATCCAAGCCAAGTCCTCCAGCACCCCCTCTGTAAATCCAGTGCATCGTGTCCTTGCACCAAGTAGCTGGCACACACAAACTGAGAGATTTGATTTGCACAGATACACACACACACACACACACACACACACACACACACACACACACACACACACACACACACCTGAGAAAGGCTGGCACAGGTCTACTAGCTATTCCCTCTTCTGCTATACTATAAGGTTGTTACCACTGCAGCCAGACACTCCGCAATCAGCTACTATAAGGCCCTTAACAAAGGGTGTCCAATTATACTGTACAATATTAATACTAATACAAATGGTAGTAGCTCACCAAGATGGCTAGGTCTTCTAAAGTGGTGCACACATGTCACCAAATAAATATAAGTACTCTCAGAGGTTAGATATTAAGGACTAGCCACAATAAAAGTTTTAGCTATATTTAATAATAAATAATAAAAGAACATGAACATGCTGAATAGATATTCACAGTAAACCATTGAGTTCAAATCACAGAAAATATGGAAAACAATACTGATGAACAGACTCATACAAACAAAGAAAAACAATTTCCAAACTAAGCTTCACTATATTCCTGACTGAATCAAAAAGAATTGTAATGTTCCCTAGTAACTTACTTGGGCAAGTCAAGATGAAACACGTGAGCAGTCTTTATAGTCAGGCTCCCAAACAGAATACTCTATACTCTGAGATTACTCCCTGTAAAATGTAATATCCAAGATGACTTGCAGAATGACCTCATCTGGTCACCTGACTCTAGGTTCCTGCAATATCTTCTTTTGAAATTTGAGACAGTAATTGAACACAGAAGGCTTCAATACACATCCAAATGTTTATGGCAATGCCTGGAGGCCTCCCCTCTTTTCACTGAGTTAATGAAGAAAGGCTCTGTCATAGACCCAGCGTCTCCGGTCCTACTCGGCACTTTAGGGTGCCTTTTAATGATTTAACAGCTCATTTACATTTCCCTTATTTTTCTTAAAAATAAGTCAGCTGGTTAACTATTGCTATACCAGTGTCCTCTATTAAAACATATACATTTAATTCAGATATCATAATACATGTGCATTCTCTTCATTTCAGCAGGGTGCACTGTTGATACATTTTAACACAATTAACACAAGTAAAGCTCACAAATACATTTTCAGCACAAGCATCTGTACAACTCAGTTTGATATACTAATGACATACAGTTATTTACAAAATTCCAGCTAGCTGTGCTGGCACAAGTTATGCATCCAGTGCCCTACTTCTCCATACCAATGCTGGCAGTACCTCCGATTATCCAAAGAAACAAGAACAGCACATAGCTAAACCAGGCAGGATACAAAATGCAAAACAGTAGTAAAAAGATCAAAAGCCTGGAAATGTTGAGGTAAAGTGCAGCGTTTATTCCAAACAGGAAAAAAATCACAAAGCATTGGGGATTAACCCTACATCAGTGTGTACCTCCTATCATCACCCCCCCCCCCCTTTGAAGACTCAAGCTAGTTTTTCAAGTGACCCTTGAAAAACGTGGTTTGAGAGAAAAAAAGCTTATCTGGGAATATGTTACCCCATTCCCTGTCTTGAGATTCCATCTGCCTTTGCATTGCTAACCCCACTACAGTGTTGCACTGTCATATCATATGCCTACAACCCAAGGCTCCACCATAGTAACTTGGGATCTTGCTGGCTGACTCCCTGTAGCCATAGATCCCCCTCAGACTCTTCATACCTCCTACTGCAAATACTCAGCACAAGAGCCTCCCTGTCATGGTAAGGCTTCATCATATTAACATGGTACAATTTGTGCCCCAGCTTCCTGCCTAACAGTTCTACCATGTAGTTAACATCACTGACCTTCCTTACCACCTTGTAGGGTCCCTCCTAAGCTGCCTGCAGTTTATTGTGTCTGACAGGAATAAGAATCATCACCTACTGTCCCACAGCATACTCTCTGGCTCGAGCATTCCTGTCATACCAGACCTTTTTTTGCTATTGGGCTCCTGCCAGGTTCTCCTGGGCCAAGCTCATGAGCTCCCTAAGCCGTGTCCTGAGGTTTAGGACATATGCCACAACAGACTCATTGTAGGATTCACACTCACTCTCCCACTCATCACAAATCATATCTAGAGGTCCCCTCACCTTATGCCCATACAGCAACTCAAAGGGTGAAAAATCTGTGGATTCCTGGAGTACCTCTCTGCATGCAAACAACAGACAGGACAAATATTTGTCCCACTCTCTCTTAAACTGGTCTGCAAATTCCCGTATCATGGTCTTCAGTATAGACTTTAACCTCACCACAACATCATTAGTCTAGGGGTGGTAGGGGTTGGTCTTTAGGTGCTTCACCCCACAGTGCTCCCAAAGACAAGCCAGCAGGTCTGACATGAAATTGACACCTCTGTCAGTCAGTATTTCTCTTGGGAAACCTATCCTGCTGAAAATCTCTAGCAAAGCATTTGCCTCCTTCTTTGCCTTGATGGAGGACAGAGCCACTGCCTCAGGGTATCTAGTAGCATAATATACTACCACTAGGATATATTTCTTCCCTGTGGAACCTGGGGTACTCAGAATTCCCATAATAGCCATAGCTACCCTCTAAAATGGCTCTTCAATCACAGGCAAAGGCATCAAAAGAGATTTGACCTTGTCTCCTGCATTGCCTACCTTTTGGCACTGCTCACAGGTCCTGCAGTATCTTGTTACATCCCTGGAAATCCCAGGCCAATAAACATTCTGCATAATATGTTTCTTGGTACGCTTTATGCCCCTATGACCTGCAAAGGGAATGTCATGGGCTATGGCTAGAAGAGCCAGACGGTAGGCTCTGAGTACTACCAACTGCTGTATTATCTCATCTTTTAGCCTTCCCTCATGAGTCCACTCCCTATTCAGTAATATTTTGTTGTAATATACAGAATCCCCTTTTCCTTGAGAATCAGATGCCTCCCTAGCTACTGCCCTCAAGCCTTTTAATGTAGGGTCTGAGAGCTGAGCCTGTCTTATCTCTCTCTTTGTAACTCTTTCCAGCTCCCCTTCCACAGGAAGTTTGGTATCCTCTGACAATGGTGCCTCACTGTCAGCCTGGGTTCTACTACTCACTTCTGCCCCTGCAGTCACTGTCCAAGGGAACATCAGTACCCACAAGCAGCTGTGGCTCACCTTCAGTCTCACTGCTACAGGGTAGCTTAGTCCCTGAAGTAGCCACGTCAGTAGTTCTGTCTTCATGTGTACAGTCTCTCTGGGTCTCCCACAGGCTACTAGACCCACATGCCTGTCTCCAAGCCTGACTGCGTGTCACTGCACGCACACAAGGTACTGCATTATCAAAATCATTCCCTATCAAGACATTTGCTGGTATATCCTCAAACACACCTACTTGCTTGCTTCCTTTTCCACCATCCCAGTCAAGGTGAACCCTGGCCAAAGGCATTTGGAATTGGATCCCTCCTAAAGCTCTGACTGGACTGGACTGCTCTAGCAAGTACAGTTCCTCTCTAACCACTGCTGGATTCACAGTAGTCATATAGAGGCTGTGTCTGTCTTGGCAGTGGCCTGTTTCCCATCCACCAAGATTGGATATAAACTCTGTTGGTAGTTTGGTACCCCTGTTGTCTCCAGACAACTTACCTCTGACATTCTGTTATTCCCACTTCTGGCTCCCCCACATTTTGTTCTCCACCTTGCCTCCATGGACATCTGTATCTCACATTGCCTCACTGGTTACATTTAAAGCATTTAATCTTTGATCCTGGTCATTTACCTGAACTAGTGGCTTCCCCTGTTACTGGCAGACTCTGTTGGGACGGATTAGGCTGTCCTCTATGGATTCCCTTATATCCATGTGCAGCACTTGGTATCCCTTTCCTGTGCAGTGATGGCCTGATTGCTAGGTATACATCTCCCTTTTTCTCCAACTCATCTGCAGATTTGTATTCTCTGCCTGCAAAACAGATTCTCATGTTGTAAGGCAAACTGGCAAGAGGTTGTTCCCTCACTCAAAGGTCTGTCAGCCATTGAAAAATGGTGACCAGACACCAACTCACCCACCTATGAAAATAAAGTGCTTAGTTCAGCAATATAATCACATACACTTTCATCTGCCTCAGGTGTTAACTTAAAATATTGTAATAAACAGTGCTTAACTTTATCATAATCTAAACAATCAGTATCAGACAATATAGGACCAACAACAGTTACAGCTTTACCATGGAGTAAGCTGGTGAGGAACTGTACCCAGATCCCTCAGTCAACATTATACTGTTTACATACTCTTTCAAATATATGAATAAAACTAACAAAATGATCACCTCCTTGGTACTGAGGAGGAAGTTTACTGACCTTTATTGCTTCTGGGGTACGGTTGCTCCCTTCCCCATTACCTCCACGAACCTAGTAAAGAGTCAGCATTTCTTTTTCATGTTGCCTGTGCCTCTGATTTTCTTCGGCTTCCAAATGCCACAGTCTCTCGGGTGATTCTACTTCCAACCTTTTCAACTCTAGTTCAAGTCTTTTTAACACTAGATGGATTTTTAAGTCCTCTGAGGGAAAGTTGAACTGTTATCCTCCTGGTTGCTGGTCTGTGCTGCAACTGTGGTTAAGGCTGGAGTAATTTCCCCTTTAGTCAGGTTGGCATGCCCCAGTCCTTTGGTTTGGCACATCTCAGCCAATTGATTCTTTGTCAGCTTGCCATAATCCTCTGTTGACATCCTTGCCTGCTCTCCCTGACTATCTAAGCTAACAAAAAGTAAATAAATGAAACAATTGTGATATCAAACTTTGTAAGTCTACTTTGTGGCTGCTTGAGAGTACAAACACCTTCTTTAGTGACCACTGCTTACAGGCTACAGGAATTCAATATCCACACCACCGCTCAACAATATGTGAGCATGTGATAGTTCCACCACTACCAAACAATAAAATGTGACACCCACCACTGCTACCAATAAGTGCTAAGCACCACTATGTGTCATCCCCATGTTGGGCCAGGAGTCAAGGAGCCTGAATCCTCACCACTGACACTGGAAAGGGTTGTGCACTTGGAATACAAATGGATACACTCAATATTTCCAGATGCAGACCTCTTTGCATCAAGTACAATACAGGGAGACAGCCTGGGGTCTGGATGTCTCTATATCTATCTCCCTCCAAATCCCCAATAATACTCCCCACTGGTACAGCTGCAGGGTTAGGTCCTCAACCAAGTGTCCAAGCAAAGTCTTCTAGCACCCTCTCTGTAAATTCATTGCTTCGTGTCTCTGCCCCAGGTAGCTGACACACACACACACACACACACACACACACACACACACACACACACACACACACACACACATTGAGCGATTTGATTTGCACACACACACACACACACACACACACACACACACACACACACACACACACACACACACACACACACACACACACACACACACAAAAACTGGTAAAGGCTGGCACAGATCTACTAGCTATTCCCCCTTCTGCACAGACTATAAGATAGTTACCAGTGCCACCAGACACTCTGCAATGAGCTACTCTAAGGCTCTTAACAAAGGGTTTCCAATTATATTGTACAATATTAATACTAATACAAATTGTAGTAGTTCACCAAGACGGCTTGGCCTTCTGAAGTGGCCCACATAGTGTCACCAAATAAATATAAGCACTGTCAAATGTTAGATATTAAGGACTAGCAACAATAAAAGTTTTAAATATGTTTAATAATAAATAATAAAATAACTTGAAAATACTAAATTGATATTCACAGGAAACTTCAGAGTTCAAATTACAGAAAATGTCGAAAACAACATTGATGCACAGACTCATACAAATAAAAAAAAAAAAAACAATCTTTAAACTAAGCTTCACTATATTCCTGACTGAAGCTAAAAGAATTTTACTGTTCCCTAGTTACTTATTTGGGCAAGGCAAGATGAAATACATGAGCAGTCTTTCTAGTCAGGCTCCCAAACAGAATACCCTATACTCTGAGGTTACTCCCTGTAAAATATAATATCCAAGATAACTTGCAGAATGACCTCATCTGGTCACCTAACTCCAGGTTCCCACAATATCTCCTTTTGAAGTTTGAGACAGGAACTGAACACAGACAGCTGCAATACACATCCAAATGTTTATGGCAGTGCCTGAAGGCTTCCCCTGTTTTCACTGGGCTAATGAACAAAGGCTCTGTCCCAACCCATTGTCTCCAGTCCTACTCAGCTCTGTAGGGTGCCTTTTAATGATTTAATAATTCATTTACATTTCCCTTATTTTTCTTAAAATAAGCCAGCTGGTTAACCATTGCTATACCACTGTCCTCCATTAAAACATACACATTCACTTCAGATACCATAATACATGTACATTCTCTTCATTTCAGCAGGGTGCACTGTTGATACATTTTAACACAATTAACACAAGTAAAGCTCACAAATACATTTTCAGCACAAGCATATGTACAACTCAGTTTGATATACTAATGACATACAATTATTTACAAAATTCCAGCTAGCTGTGCTGGCACAAGTCATACATTCTCTGGCCTACGTCTCCCTGGTATGACTGGCAGTATCTCCTATTGTCACATAAAGAACCAATAAAAAGATTTGAACTGGCCTATACTCAAATCCATTTAGCCTTTGAAAGAGTAAGGCAGAAGTTATGGGGGAAAGTCTGAAGGTGTTTTTGTCATAGGCAGAGGCAAACAAGAGCAGATTATACTCAAGTTAAGCAAGGAGGGTTCCTTTTCTTATAGCAGCCCTTGCTGGATGTGAGAGGAACTGAGACAGTTTGTTGTCACAGAAGAATAGACTTGATCTTGGTTCTCAACTTTTCTGTGTGCTCATGGAACTTCAGTGATTGGTCTAGCCGAATCCCAAATATATAAAAGGAGGTGCTGGTTTTAATGGTATTGTTATCACTGTTAAGAATATGAAAGGACTGGTGGGACCTGGAGAATCCTTTATGGATACCAAATAGCATGAACTTTTTTTTGTGGTAATGAGCAGTAGTTTCTTGGAGTTTATTCAGTTAAATAGCAGGAGAAGGTCCTTTTGAAGTTGAGTTTCAATTGTATGATGGGAGGGATCATATCTGTAGATTACCATAACACCTGAATAAAGCAGTAGTGGTAAATGGGACAAGTCGAGTGGAAGATTGTTGATGAAGACTGATTTCAGAAGGTATACTAGAATGGAGACCTGTGGGACTCCAGAGTGAATGATGGAATTGTTAGACAGATGAGGTTGAACCTGTACCTCGAATGAAAGGTTAAATGGAAAGCCTATGAACCATGAAGTGGTGTCAGGGCTGGTCCCAATGTCTTGCAGATGGAGAAGTAGAACTGGGTGAGTGACAATGTCAAAGACAAAGGTTAAATCAATGAATAGAGCTTCAGTGAGATCTCCTTTGTTATCAGTCATCATACAACAATATGCTAACTCAGATATTAAGTTCATAAACAGAGAAATAGACAGCCTAGGGTTGAGGGGTCATGTGATCTTTATTATTAAATTCAGATTTCTTATAGCTCAGTGTTGGAAGTAGTATAATCAGTTCAGAGTATTTATTTCTAGTCCTACTAAATTCATTGCCAGGGTAGTACAGCTTAGATGCTTGACACAAAAAGATGCAATTAAAAAGTACTAACATGTGGTCCCTTAAAGGATTTCATACTTTGGAGCAGTAGTTTTCAGACTCTACCTACAAAATTTGTTCAAAATCTAAAAAAAATCGAGCTTCATTTTTTAAAACAGCTAAAATGATCCCCAAGTATTAAACTATTTCAAAACACCCTAGAAGTAAAATGGAAGTATTACTGTGCTATTTAAATATTAAATTGTTAACATATACTTTCAGGATGTGAAACTGACTGAGATGGTGCATTTAATATAACTTCACGTTGGTCTCCGATACAATTTCAGAATTTGCAATCAGAAAAAACACTTCAGAGCTGAGAACCCATAAATAAATTCAGTCAGTACATTTCAAAGCAAGCTTCCCAAGCCAAATGATGAATTTGCAGGTTTTGGTACAAATAAATCACATCATTCACATTCTGCAGTTCTCATGACCAGGAAGAGGTGGGGTATGCAGAAAGAAGAAACTTGGTGACCTGTTCATATTCTGAAGTCTTGTTTAACAGCCAGGCAGAAAGTTAGCTTGTCTTGCATATTCTAAGAAATGCACATAGTTTAAAAACAGCTATTATAAATGTTTATACATGTATATATTACAGAAAGTGAATTATGCCATTCTTGGTCCCAGGAAACAGTGACAGAGTGACCCTTGCTCATCTGTAACATAATACAAAGGAATAACAACACACTAATTGCAGCCACCTCATACACTTTATACTTTTACCTCATTACATATGCCTTATCCCAGTATGTGGGACACACACACACACACACACACACACACACACACACACACACACACACACACACACGCCGCACACACACGCACACACACACACACGCCGCACACACATGCACACACACACAGACATGCACACAAGCACACAAGCACACGCGCACACACACACACACACACACACACACACACACACACACACACACACATGCACACACACACACACATACACACACACACACACACTCACGCAAAAACATTAATTCATTAGGAACAATTTATTACTAGGGTATAGCACTAGGCTAGTGTGGCACAGCAGCATGGCAACATTTCATTATGCAATGCTTTAAAACATGCAGATTCAGTTGTTAGCTTATTTCTATTTATCTTTTTTTGTCCAGATGTTTAGACTAATTCAGGGATCTAATTCAGGGATCTCTTCAACCATGATCCAGACCATAATGTATCCCTCTCAGCTGTCTAGATTTTCTCAGAATGCCCAGAATTTTGCCTCATATTTTTTTTTTGCTCCTCATAAAATTTGTATTGTTTAAGCAAATCACTGAAGATTGAAGTCACTCAGTAATGACATACAACTAAAATCTGTCCCAAACTTTGGGCTTTTGCCCCCCCCCCCCCCCATTATTTTAGGTTTTGTCCAAATTTCTTGTTCTTATGGGTTGAGAGGTATGTGGTGGGCATAATGCAGTGTATAAATGCAAAATAAGTAAAAGTTCTTTGACAGATAATCCTTACTAACACATACTGTGCCCATTGTGATGTTCACAAATGGCACAGATGCTGTGCATGTGTTGCCAGCCTCCATGATGTCTTTATTGTGACTGCTGAGTGTTGAAAGACAGACCCTGTGACATGCAATACTCAGTGGTACTAACTCCATTTCTTAAAGATATGCTATGAGTAGCTGTACTATATACTAGCATGTGCTGCACATAGGTAGATGTACTATATACTAGCATATGCTGCACATAGGTAGGTGTACTATATACTAGCATATGCTGCACATGGGTAGATGCTCTATATACTAGCATATGCTGCACATGGGTTGATGTACTATATACTAGCATGTGCTGCACATGGGTAGATGTACTATCACTGCAACATCTATAAATAAACCACACTTTTCAGTTCTCATTAAGTATTTCATACTTAATGATAAAACAACAATAAAGGAATATCAAAGGCATTTTATGAGGACCATCAACAAATGTAAGGTTTGGTTATATTAGAATAACTAGAACGTTTTACAATGCATACAACAACCAGATTCTGTTGTTTGCTTATTTTTATTTATCTTTCTTTTTTTTTTTTTTCGTCCAGGTTTCTAGACTAATTCAGAGATCTTCTCAGCATTATCCAACAGAAGGTCAGTTGCCATAATAGAGAAGATCTTCTCTTCCCATATGCAAAATACAAGATTTTATCCTGACCGCCGGCCAATGGCTGTATGCAGTTTGCATGTTCTTCCTGTGTTTCTGTGGGTCCTGTGTGTCCCACCTCCCAAACACATGCTGAGTGTTTCCTCAAACTCACTGAAGAATGGAGCTGTGAGCAGCAGCACAGACTCTAGATGGTGCCTATGGGGCCAGAGTTATGTAGGCCAACCACTTTGAGTATCAACTGTGGTGCTCGGTATCCTCAGGATAGGAGAACACAGATCCCAGACTGTGTGCCTTGTCAGGGCTAACAACTCAATGGTGCAAAAATTGAGTCTAGGTGATTCTATCATGTTGACTAATGTCGCAAAATGGAAGTGGGTATTTGCAAGTGATAAGTGGGTTAAGGAACCGACCTACTCCAACCTATGCCAAGGATCCATGCTAATGGTGGGAGGGGTGTATGTGTCCCTCTTGGCCAGTATGCATGCCTGACATAAAACCTCAGCAGGCCTAGGTCAATAAGTTACTGGCTGGTTTCCAGTTGCCTAGCTTGGGTTACCCGGGTTGACTCTGTTGGATGAAAGCTGGACATAAAAGCAATTAACACACCAAACATGTGCTAAGAATTGCTACACTTAATGTAGGTTCACTAACAGGATGTGGCGTGGAAGTAGATGACATAATTGTAAGGAGGAGGCTGAACATCCTATGCATCCAGGAGACAAGATGGAAGGGCAGTGCAGCAAAGCCACTTGGCTTGAGATCCAGAGACTACTACTCAGGAGGAGGACAGGCTAGACATGGTGTAGGAACTGAGGTGAGGGTGAGGCCTCAGAAGACAGTGAGGGATGTCATCAGAATTAGTGACAAACTTATTGCAATCAGACTCCAGGATAAAGATAGAGCAGTATTCATAATCCCAGCCTATGCCCCACAGCATGGTTTTGATAGTGAAGAAAAGAGTGCATTTAGACAGCAGTTGCAGAACCTACTAGATGAAGCAGGACAACATGAGCTAGCATGGATAATGGGTGACATGAAGGTACATATCGGGACAGACAGAACTGAAAATGAGGATTGCCGAGTCCACATGACTGCAGCAACAAGAGTAAAGAAGGACAGGCCATTTTAGACTTCTGTCGGGCAAATGGCTTGATGGTGAACAACACATGGTTCAGCAAGAGAGACAATCATGCAGTCATATACAAGAGTGGACAACATGCAACTCAAACTTTCTTCTAGTAAGGAAAGGGCACTGGGGTAGAATCAGTGATTGCAAAGTCATCTCCAGTGAAACAGTCAGCCCACAGCATGAATCATTAGTTGCCACATTCAGCTGCAAGCTGTGATCAGAGAAGGCACTAAGGTCAACAGAGGCTAGGCTGAATATCTGGAAGTTAACTGGAAAGGAAGCACAAGAGTTCAAGGAATTACTCAGGGCTCTAACACCACAGGAAGAAGAGGACATAGGTGGAGTTGAAGAATAATAGCAGCACTTCAAAACAGCATGTTTGAGGACTATGGCTGAGCCATGTTTGGAAATAAAGTATAAAAGGAGAGCTAGTGGTGGAATGGAGAAGTCCAGGAAGTCATCAAAAGAATGAAGGAGTGCAGGAGAAAGTGGGAGATAGTAAAGACAATCAGGCTAAAACAGAATACAGGTTGGCTAACAAAGGTCCTAACAGAGCAGTTGCAATAGCAACAAACAGGTCATCAATGGCATTCTACCAATGTCTGGAAAGTGGCTCAGTAGATGGCAAAGAAACTCTATTAGGTTGCAAGGCAAAGACAGAAAGATAAAGAAGATAGTCAGACACTCTTCATAAGGGATGCCAGCAAATTTCTTCTCACCAGCCCACAAGAAATCAAAGGCATCTGCCATCATACTTTCAATGCCTTCTGAATGAAGAAAACCTGTCAGAAGCTGTACTACCCTAGACATGGCATACAATGACAGAAGAGGAGGACGCTACCCAAGAAGAAGTAAGAAGAGCACTAAGGAAAATTAAGTCAGGGAAAGCAGCAGACTCAGATGAGGTCACAGCAGATATGATCAAGGTGTTAGATGAGTTAGGGAAGAAATGGTTCCTGAGGGTGCTCATAGCAGTATTGAGAGAAAGTTATATACCAGGTGACTGGAGAATAAGCATACTAATGCCAGTGTTCAAGAACAAAGGGGACATCCAAAATTGAGGGCAATATAGAGGTATCATACTCGTGCCACACTGCATGAAAGTTCTGGAGAGAGTGCTTGATGAACGAATACACAGCATAGTAGAAACTATGATGGGAAATGAACAGTTCACATTCAGACCAGGATGCAGCACAACTGACCCAATGTTTGCAGTGAGAGAAATAGTTGAGAAGATGGTAGAGGTGAGGAGAGAGTCCAACTGGGCATTCCTAGACTTGGAGAAAGCATATGATAAGGAATGAGGGTGTGTGGTGCTGCAGACCTGAGAGTATCCTCCTTTGCATGAGATGCCTAGTAACTATGAACCTGTTGTCAGCTTGCTATCCTTTCCCTATTGCAATATTAACAGTTTACCATTTTTTCAAATATAAAATAGGCAATTTATTCTTCAAGGTCAGCAGATACTGAATTTGTAGATAAAACACTGAAATATAAAGTTGTTTATTAGCAACAACCTTTACATTAGTTACAGATCTCTTCAATGTGGAATCATTCAGATGACTTTTACTTCTGCAGATATTGTACATGTTGACTGATATTGGTGTATTGCAATGACGGAAGTCTGAGTAGCTTTTTATGGTTGAAATGTTCTGAAATGGACTGTTTTAACATTATTGGGACCTACATTTTATTTCATTGCTTACTGGAAAAATGTTCAAAACTACAAATTTAAAGCATACTTTAAGAAGTGGTGCTGTATTATACAAGGGATATAATTTAATACAATCAGAAAGGTGAATCAAAGAATACATGCATGTATTCATGGTCTTAAAATGTGTGCAAGGGGCCTATATTTTTAAAACAGCTCAAAGGTAAACTTTATCCTCCACCCGCCCAATGCATTTTCTTTGAATATAGGTTTCAATGCTGTTTCAATGGATGTGCATTTTAGGGACAGAGATGTTTACTGTAAATGCTAAGTCTGTTTTCATTGTAAGACTGTATTGTTTTGTTTAGCAAAGGTCTATCAGTGTTTGTGCTATAAAATTTGAAATAAAAGTTTTAAATTAAATCCAAATATCTGCAGTCGTTGTAGAAGTAAAGAAGAAAATAGTCCCTGTGAGGTTTGAACAGTGTTTTTAGAAAGTGAGGAGAAACAGCCAAATAATGGGACACTGGAATGGCTGTGGGGGGGGGGGGGGGGGGGTTTGCTGTGTATGTGTGGGGTGTGCCCGATCCATTAACCTGCCTAGGGCCCTATTTGACCAATATCCATCTCTGAAGTAATCCCTTTCTTTCTTCCTCCTGCGTGCGACAATGTGTCCATGCATCCATGAGTGAAAACATTGCACAACATTGGAGGAAACTCGGAAGGAGTTATAGACAAGACTGGAGAGACCTGTGATTATTTTTAAAATTAATAGCAGCCTTCTAATTGTACAGAAGTACAATCTAGAAGACAGTTTTGCTGTGGAAATTTTTTTTTTAACTGAATCCGTCAAACTGGATGAATTGTAGCAAGTAAATCAGCCAGGGCATTCTGAACTACCGGACTGAAGGTAAGCGTTTTTTTAATGTGAATATAACGAGATTTTCTTTCTTATTTTTGGAGAGGTAGGATAGTGTCTAGGTTAGTGTGCTTGTGTGTGTGTGTGTGTGTGTGTGTGTGTTTTAACAGAGTGGAGCATGACCCGCACTCTTGCAGCAGTCCCAGTAATGTCGAGTGTGTGATTGGCTGGCATGCCAGAGTGAGGTAACTCTAGAAGGGTATGTATGACACCGGGGAGTAGGGTGGCCTCATAGCCTAGAAGTGTATGGTAGATGTCTGATGGGCTGGTATGCCCTAATAGGGAATCTCTGTGATATCCTCAGCTGCTGCATGTGCCGTCTGATGTGAATGATGAATGGAGAATTATGCATATTAATGGTCCTTATTGGGGGGAACATGAAACATCAGGATCAGGAATGCAATGGGAGAGGGTTGGCCAGCCATATGGTAGATCAATGTCACTTGCCCTTTTCACTTGTCAGTTTGAATTCCACCCTTAAGGTGCATTTGTGTGAATAAATCTGAATATTTCTGTTTTTGAGGGGGCTCGGCAGTAAGTTTGTCCTTTTCATAGGTTCATAGGTAGGTACTAGGCTATCTGCCTGAAGGCATTTATAAGCCCAGCCGGAATGTGTTGGCTTTTGCCGCCCCCTTAGATTAGTTCCATGTGCCACTGTCCAGCAGAGCCACTGAAGTGATCCCCGGAGTAAACTTTCTGTTTCCCATTCTCTTGTCAAGGTTTCTCTTGAAGAGTGTTAGCAAGGAGCTCTGCCTAATGTAGACTGGAATCTTGTTCCAAAGCATGGGAAGTCTCTGGGACAGGAATCTATCCCTCCAGCACATCCTATTTATTGTTGTGGTGAGGTTTAGATCCCTAGAATGTGTGGTTCGAGGGGTTATGGTTTTCTTTAGGTGGAGCATGTCCATCAATTCTGAGTTGGACATGGCCTTGTATGTCAGGCAGAGATCACCTCTGAGTAGGAGGTATGCAACCGAGTACAGCTGGAGTTTCTTCAGTTGAGCTGCATAGGGCATCTGTTTGAAGCCAGTGATCCTCTTGGCGAGGTACTTCTGTGGTCTTTCCAGCTGTTGCAGGTGTCTTGTAAGGTGCATCCCAAATGCGGCATTGTACTCAATGATGGGTCTGATGAGTGATGAGTAGAGGGGCACAATGACCTCTTTTGATCTGGATTTAAACCCTTTTGTGATTAGGTGGGCCACATAGAAGGATTTTCTAACCACTTTGGCAATGTGATTATCAAAGGAGAGATTACTATCTACTTGGGTCCCCAGATCACTTATTACGTCTTCCATATTTAGGGGACTACCATCTATGTGGTAGTTTGTGGGTACTTTGTTTTTTCCAAAGGGGATGACTATGCACTTTTTGGCATTTAGCTTGAGGCCATGATTTTGACACCAGGTATCCGTCTCAGTGAGACCCTTTTGGAGGATTTCTGTGTCAGCCAGAGATTCAATTATAGCCCCTAGTTTGCAGTCATCTGCAAACTTGGTCAGCCATAGTCCTCCTGTGTTTGCCTGTACCTCTGAGAAGTATATGGCGAACAAGAGGGGTCCTAGGACTGAGCCCTGGGGAATGCCACTTGTAACTGGTTTAGAGTCGGACCTAGCTCCCGCAACTCTCACCATGTGGGTTCTGTCAGTGAGTCAGTTGGCAACCCATCTTGTGACATAGGGGGTTTATGTTCAGGCTGGTGAGCTTGTCTATAATACTAGAATGGGGAATGGTGTTGAAGGCCTTTGCGAGGTCTAGGTAGGTTGTGTGTACCACCTTTCCCTCGTCTATAGCCTTGGTAACTGTCTCAAAGAAGTCCACCAGGTTTAGGAGGCATAATCTGCCCTTAACAAAGCCAAACTGGGTAGGGTCCAGTATTTGGAGATTCCCAGTGTCTCTGTTAATGAGTTCCATGGTGATACACTCCATAGCCTTGCACACCAAGCTAGTCAGGCTTATAAGATGATAGTTCCTGGGGTCTGTTGTGGCTCCACCTTTGTGGAACAGAATAACTGTTGTTGTGCACTACTCTATGGGTACGTAGCCTGTGGAGAGGCTGAGTTTGAACAGTGTGTTTAGGTGAGGGGTTAGTTCATCTTTGAGCTCATTGTAGGATGCAGCCTAGGACACTGTCCAGTCCCATTGATGCTGTGTTTTTGGCTTTGGAGAGAGCTGTTTTAATCTGAGTGTCTGAGATTTCAGGGGCTCTACAGTCTTCTGGTATGGTTATGGGCTCTTTTGAGGGTGAGAGGGGGGTGAAGTTTACACTGAACCTGTCTGCCGGGATTTTGGTGATATCGGTTGGTTCAGTGTATTTTGTGCCATTCTGCACTAACTCCGAGCAGATCTGAGCATTGCCATTTAGATTCTTGACATAGCTAAAGAATTCCTTGTGGTTATCTTTGGATTCCTTGGCAATTTTTCTTTCGAAGCTCGCCTTGGATGACTTTATGAGGGATCGTAGTTTCTTGCTGATACTGATCAGGGATGTCTTTCCTTCTTGGGATTTTACTCATTTCTGTACTAGTTTCCTCCTTCTATTGTATAGCTTGTTTATGGCAGGGGTCCACCAGACTGGTTTCCTTTTCTTGGAGGAGTGAGTCTTGGTTTTGCTTGGGATAGTACGATCCATGCATTCTTGTAGAATGCATTAGTAAAGGATTTTGCAGCTTGGACAGCGTTATCCTTTAGCATAGGGGCTTTGAAACTTTCCACCTCGGTCCTAAATAACGTGAAGTTTGCTTTTGAAAAGGTTTTCATGGTGGTTTCCTTGTCCAGGGGTGGGGGTGGAATGTGTATATCCAAAGTGATTTGTTTATGGTCAGATCTAACCAGCGAGGGGTTGACCTCCGGTGTGGAACACTGGTCACCCATGTTGGTGATGACCAGGTCCAATATGTTGTCACCTCTGGTGGGAGTGTTGACCAGTTGATCAAGGGCATTTGAGTTTATAAATTCTAGGAAATGTTGGGCAAGGGAGTTAGTACTTGAGTAGTTCTCCCAGTTAATGTTTGGGTAATTTAAATCACCCAATATTAGGGTGTTTGGTAAGACCTTTATGTTTCCCAGTGTTTCCAGAAACGCGGAATGGGGGTCCTGGGACATGCTGGGTGATCTGTAGCAAGCTACAATTTGAATTGCAGTTTTGCCCATTGTTAGTTGCACCTATATTATTTTAAAGGCTGCTTGTGTGCATTTGTGTGAAATAAACTGAATCTTTTTGGGTGGGGGTGGCTAGCTGTGCTATGGGAACTTATCCTCTTCATTTGCTCAGCTTAAAGTCTGCTATTAAGGACTGAAAGGTATGCATTTGTGCAAAATAAAATGGAATATTTATGCTTTTTTTCTTGTGAGGGGTGGCTAGCTGTGTTGTTGATGAAATAACTGGTGCTCACGTTAAAGTCAGGCAATAACGGCTAGTGTGCATTTGTGTGAAATAAATTGGAATATAATATGAAACACTTGAAATTGTCCCTAATTTTACACTATGCTTTTGTATTTGCCTAATATGTATGGTCTGCAAGTTACTCTCATATTGTTTGCTTGGCTCATAGTCTGCCTTTACATGACTAGTGTATATTTGCATGAAATAAGCTGCAATCTTTACTCTCTTTCTCTCTCTCTCTCTCTCTCTCTCTCTCTCTCTCTCTCATTGGGTGCTGTATTTGTAAAACTGAGTTGAAACTGTTCCTGATTTTGCAGAATGTCCCTAAGTTTGCTTCATCTTCATCTATTCCTAATAGATTTTGGGGTCAACTGTCCATATAAGCTACCAAATCCCAAACTAATGGGTCAGCTCTTATGGGTGTGTTGTCAATGTCATACTCAACTTTCCGAAGGAGATGATAATGTATTTTTGGCATTTAGCCTTAGGCTATGATTCTGGCACTTGTTATTTGTTTGGGACAAGCCTTTATGTAGGATGGCTGAGTCTTTTGGCGATTTGATCAATAGCTTGCTCCTTGTTGGCCATTATTTTCATTCATTTCATGATTATTACTAAGAATAATTGTCACAGAGGAGGAGGTGTTAGAAAAAAAATCTCTGCAGGGGTGTGTGTTAAAAACAAAATTCTGCTCCAGGTGCCAAATATGCTAGGTATGCATCTGTTAACAGCTTCAGGTATCTAGAAGGGATGGTTGAGGAGAAAGGAAGTCTAAATGAGGAAGTCAAAGCTAGAATCAGAGGGGCTGAAGCAAAATGCCAGAGAATG
This sequence comes from Protopterus annectens, assembly GCF_019279795.1. Classification (NCBI taxonomy): domain Eukaryota; kingdom Metazoa; phylum Chordata; order Ceratodontiformes; family Protopteridae; genus Protopterus; species Protopterus annectens. The sequence goes on from NC_056730.1 coordinate 453,181,465, forward strand.
TCAGGGGTAATGTATGACAGGACAATGCCAAAGAAGCTGAAAAGTAAGGTGTACAAAATGGGTCTGTATTAAATAAGCGAAAAGTGGAAATGTCAAATGGCCAAATAAACAAAAAGGCTGTTCGTCTAAATGAATATTGTGAGGGCTGCACCCCCCATACCCCTCCCCGCTAATTATATATACCAACTTTGAAATTGCACTACAGTGAAAAAAAGGGTAAAATTTCTAGCCTTCACTGTACCGCGATATTACAATAGCGATATCGAGGAACGGCCTTTTCGTTTATTTGGCCATTCGACATTTCCACTTTTTATTTATTTAATAGGGACCCATACAAAACAGTAGTGTAACCAGTACTAATGTATTGTACTGAAACCTGGAGAGTAAAGGCAAAGCAGTTGTGGAAAGTAGAGGTGATGGAGATGAAGTGTCTGAGATGGGTGGTAGGATGTACATTCTGGAACAGATGAAGAAATAAGGGCATTAAAGCAGAAGCCCAAGTAGCTCCAATTGTAGAGAAGGCCAAAGACAGCAGGTTACAGGGGTCCATACACGTGTGCAGAAAACCAGAAGGCAATCTAGTGAAGAAGATTTGAGACACACAGCAAGAAGGCAAGAGGAAATGAGGACATCCAGTAAAGAAGTGGCTGGGTTGTGTGACAGAAGTCCCACGACAGTCAGCATGACTGTTGAAGAAGGTAGGAAAGTGGCACTTAATTGAGAAAGATGTCAACAGTGAACACTATGCCCCATCTCCATGTAGAAATGGGAAAAAAGGGGTTGTTGATATTGATGGTGATGATAATCAGAGGAGGACCTTAAGCTTTCTATGTAAAGAACCTCAAATCCACCATCACAGGCAACGAGAAAAATATCTGCAAGGGAAGGAGACCTCATATAGGTTATGAGATAGGATGAGTGAGAAGTGGTTAGTTAAAGTAGAGGTATGTTAAAGAAGGAATAACACTTTATGCAATTAATAATTTTATGGAGAGTAATGTACTAAAATGACAGAAGTTTGGCACATTGTTCCTTATTGATTCACTACCCAAGTAAGTGGACTGATCCTCAGACCCTTGACAACTATGACCCTGGTCACATGGGCAAATATAGATAATATACAGACAATTTAGTGTAGACCATCAACAATCATATTTTGAAAGACAACTGAAGTGCTTGCAGAAAACCTACACAGATGTAAGAGGAGATACAAACTCCACACAGACAGTTACCAGAGGTCAGGACCAAACCCCAGATCTTTTAGCTGTAAGACACAGTCCTTGCTATTGAGACACTGTTCTTATGAAAGACTTGACAGCTAAAGGGACTGAGTATGAGCAGTGTTGTATGGGAAATGAGAAACAGAAGGCATAGATTCCTATAAACTCTGTTTGGCTTAGGGGTGTTTGGAGAATATTACACAAAGGCTGACATCAACTTCACAGTTGGATAATGCCATTCTTTCTGAAATCAGTTTGTGTCTGAGCATTATAAGAGTGTTTTAGAAGTTTTGGAATGAACTATAATTATCCACTACAATGAAGAAGAATTTAACATCAGGCATTCAAGTATAAAAGTAGAAATGTTTATATATTAAGGAATACAGTACAAATTGGACTTTGCAGGTACTCAGTAACTAGTAACTTCTGCAGCATGGTACAGTGATATCACATCCTATGCAGTTTGTCAAAGTTTATAAAAAAAAGAAAAGTCTGGTGAAAAGAGCATGGTACAAGAAATAAATATGTCCTTTTTCTTACTCTTGCATTGAGGAATGACTGGATTAAGGCCCTTGGCTTGATATAGTAACAAATTTTAAGAGGAAGGAAATAAATAAAAAAGAGCACTGAATATAATAAAAAGTTTTCATCTACATACACCACTAGCTATCCATTTACCTTACCCCAACCCTAACCCTAAGGTCCCTAACTATCGCACACTCACCTTACCCGCTCCCTAACCCTAACTCATCTACCCCACCCTAACCCTCACGTCCACACAATCGCACATTTACCTGACCTGCACCCTAACCCTAACTCACCTAACCCATGCCTAATCGCACACTCACCTTCATTCGCACACTTACCTTAACCCGGTCCATAACCTTCGCTCCACAGTTGAGGAAATAGCGAAGCTGCAGAAATGGCCCACTGAATACTTTCCCTAGGAAAGTATTCGGTGTTCTGCAGCTTCTCTATTTCAAGCGTTTGCTCTACTGGGTTCAATATTATAACATTCGAAGATTTTGAACTTCGATGTTACAATATAGACCCATAGAAAGGATAGTAATTATTTCTTTCAGTGGCTTTCTTTCAGTGGCGATGAGATAATGTTTTCTGAAAGCATTCAAGTGTTTTTTTTTATCTGGGAGAGGAATAAAGATAAAACAAAAATAGACAGCACTTAGTAGATGCACAGGCTGTACCATGCATCTTAGCATAGATAACCTTCCTTATATATAAATCCAAGTCTGTGAGTGTGGCTGTTAGTATGGGACAACTGTTCCTATTTGGGTTAAATTTCAATATTTGAAAATGTACCAAGTTTTGTGTGTTAGTATTATGTTAATAAGTTTTAGAGGTGTTGTGGGAATGTGTTTATTTCTTTTTTTTTTGGATGGTTTTCACTAAAACAAAAAGTTTTGTAATGTGTGACATATGTTCAAATGGATATGACAAGAAACAACTGTATAAAAATCAACCTGCCAGACATTAGTGTATGTATGAAACACAAAAGCTGGAACTAGACATTTAAAAAAGCTATTCCACATAACAGGTGAGAATAATAATTTCTTAACATAATGATAGCACTTTCTATATTATCTTTAAATGTAAATAGTCTCATAGAAATATACGAAAAAGAAAGAGTAATGAATTATATTAAAAATTAAGAGTGCAAATAGCTATGCTACGGGATATACATTTGGAAAGAACTGAGCTTGGGAGTTTGATTAAGAAAGTAATTTAGGATAGTTATTCAGTAGATTGTATGAGACAAAGGAAAGGGGGCTTATATTAATTGCAAGAGGAGCTTCAATAGTGATAGAAGAGGGGAAAAGAAGATAATAATGGTAGATTTGTAGTATTAAAGGGCTACTGGCAAGGGAGGAGGATCACACTGGCATGTATTTATATTCAACCTAAAACTGCTATAATGGAGCTTAAGAAAATTCTGGGAGAAATAATCAGCTTTCATCAGGGAATATTACTTATAGGTGGGGACTAATATTTGATTTGCAGAGTGACTGTCAGTCATGAGCAGACAGGTGATCCGCTGTGGCAACCCCTAACCGGGAAAAGCTGGAAGATTCCCCAAGGTACAAAAACTGGTCTAGCCTAGACAGAACTTTCATTTCACAGGAATATGTGTGTTTAATTGAAAGTTTTGATATACATCCAATAATTATTTCAGTTCATGCACCAATAATAACTAAAAAAAATGCAGGGTAATGAAATAAAAAATGAGGCACTAGCACTTTCCCACCTATATGTTAAAAAGGGAGGAAATTAAGGAATGGGCAGTGGAAATTATTTGGGGGTTATTAGGGAAGATAGAAATTTCTTCTAAAAATATAGCTAGGGCATGGGGGTTATTAGGGAAGATAGAAATTTCTTCTAAAAATATAGCTAGGGCATAAGATAAAATTAAAGTCAGGTTTAAAAACATGGTGGAAAGAGAGATATGGTTAAAAAGTACCAAGAATTATTTAAGAGGGACTGACAAAGGTTAAAGGGTTGCAGAAAAGGGATAATCTCAGAGAACAAGAAGAGGAGCAACTGCAGAATGCTAAATAGAAACTAAGGGATTGCCTCGATAATATGCATGAGCTTATAATGACTGCTGTTAAGCAGCTGTATTTTGAGAATAACTCTAGTGCACAAAAACTTTTATCACAATGACTCAGCAAAAGAAAGTAGAAAGGGTTGTCACCAAGATTAGGGAGCCAATAACAAGGAATATAATCAGAGATCCTGTAGAGCTTCTACAAATATTTCGGACATTTTATGAAAATCTGTATAAAGCAAATAAATATGGAAATCAAGAAAAGGTACAAATGGAAATGTTTATGGAAGAATTTAAATATGCCATGGTTAGAGGTAGATGAGGGTTAATTACTATTATACAACTCCCCCCCCCATTAATATTCAAAAACGTGCACGCTGATTGGTCAGCATGCATGTTGTAAATCAGAGTTATAGTAATGGAAAAAGGTCCGGTCGCCCGGACTTTTTCCATTACTATAACTCTTTTTTTCTCACTGTTTCGCTGTGTTAAACTCCTTTAACATAGCGAGACAGCTTTAAAAAAAGCAACAGAGATACTCTGTTGCTTTTTTAAAGCTGTCTCGCTATGTTAAACTCCTTTAACATAGTGAGACAGTTTGTAAAAAGCAACGGAGATCTTGCTTTCTCCGTTGCTTTTTTCAAAACTGTCTCGCTATGTTAAATGGGTTTAACATACCGAGACAGCTTTAAAAAAAGCAACGGAGATTCTCCGTTGCTTTTTTTAAAGCTGTCTCGCTATGTTAAACCCATTTAACATAGCTAAACAGTTTATAAAAAGCAACGGAGATCTTGCTTTCTCCGTTGCTTTTTTCAAAACTGTCTCGCTATGTTAAACCCATTTAACATAGCGAAAACAGTTTGTAAAAAGCAACGGAGATCTTGCTTTCTCCGTTGCTTTTGCCCACAGTTCTGATGTACTGCGTAGGCATACACATGCGCAGTACATCAGGACTGCCTCAGAATACCAGACAGCTGCGGAAGGGCAGCAAGGAGGCATTATACAATGCCATTATTTAAGAAAAGTAATTATTTTTTTTCTTAAATAATGTCATTGTATAATAGCAATAACCCACTTCTGGGTGTGGGTAATGCTGGCTTTACCACGGTTGGCTTTGTTTGGCCACTCGGGCTTCGCCCTCGTGACCAAACCACGCCAACCGTGGGTAAATCCAGCATTACCCACACCCAGGTGTGGGTTATTGCTATAACAGTTCAGATAGGAGGAGTTGAGATAAAAATGGTGATGTATAACTAATCTACAGGAAATTCCGCAAGAAAAGATGGTATTCCTGTGGAGGTTTGGAAGCTAGAAGGAGAAAAAATTTATAAAGATCTGGAAGGTTTTGTTTAACAGTATTTTAAAAGGAAGATAATTACCAACATCCTGGAAAAAAGCGGTGGTGGATGTAATACCTAAAGATGGTAAAGACCCATCGGATCCAGCTTCATATAAGCCCATTTAAATTCTAAGCCATAATTATAAATTGTATATGTCTATAATGGCTACTAGAAAGGTAAAGGTGATGTCAAAACTGATAGATATGGATCAGTGATGTTTTATGAAGGTGAGGCAAACATTTGACAACATTAACAGAACAATGATGATCTAGAGGGAAGCAGAATGTAAGAAAATACCACTGTTGTTGGAGGGCCTTGACACAGAGAACGCATTCAACAGAGTAAGCTGGGATTTTTATAAGGACAATGGAAGTATTTGCATTGCATGATAAAATTATAAGGTTGATTAGGAGAATATATGAGGTATCAGAGACAAAAATTAAAGTGGGTAGGTTCCTGTCTGATAAGTTCTGTTTGAGCAGAGGAACCAGACAGGGGTGTCCTCTTTCCCCTTTCTTATTTTTGCTATATTTACAACCATTGGTAAAGAAAATAAAAGGACTCAGACATTCAAGGATATAATTGGTGTGGTAGTCAAGAAAAGCTGGCTCTACTTGCAGATGATACTATTTTACACCTAAATGTAAAGCACAAAAATTACACCAGCAGACAAACCACACTAGTGGCCAGGAATCAAAACTGAGTGCAGAGAAAAAAGTACATGTATGGAAACACAGCAGTCCCAGTTCAAAATATCCAAAGGTAAAATATGCAGCAAATGACTGGTAGTGGGTAAAATAAATCCGTGTGTGTAAACACAGCAGTCACAGTTCAAAATATCCAAATGTAAAATAGGCAGCAAACAGCAGGCAACAAGTAAAATACATCCAAGTTTAATGCATATACAAACTGTTAAGCACTTTCACTATAGAATTATAGCTTCTTCAGACCCTAATAAAACAGCATCTTTGCTAAACATTTATATAGCAATGTCATAATACACAAACCAATCAGAAGCTAAAACTAATAAAACAATTAAATAGTTCAAGCTGAACTCACAAAAGAAGTGAACTCAGCAAAGAATGTAAACGTTACTTTTTCCTTCTCCTTCTGGCTTTTAAAACAGGTTTCAAGGGTACAAATTAATTTAAGCCTAGCCCCATATGAGAATGTAGTTTGGCTATCCATCCCACTTCACATCTCTCACTGTTTCATTTTCAATATTGCCTAACCTAACATTCTTGCATATAACATCTAACACAATAAAACAAAACCTATGTTCATTACCTTTCATCTGAACATGTTTAGCTAAGGCACTGATAGTATTACCTTTATTTATACAATATATATGGTCCCTAATGCATTCATGAAACTGACGGTTAGTTTTGCCAACATAAAATGCGCTTAAACTTGGATTTATTTTACCTGCTGTTTGCTGCCTATTTTACCTTTGGATATGTTGAACTGTGACTGCTGTGTTTCCACACTTGTGCTTTTCTCTCTACACTCATTATTTTATATTTGGTAAAACCAGAAAACAACATTTTAGTGTTGTGAAACATTCTCAGACAGTTTCAAGTCTTTTTGGGATACAAAATTATTGAAGATAAAACAAAGGCAATAGTGTAAACTATGTGCTCACACACAAATTGGTTCAGCAATACCAATATTTATGGGGACATGATAAAATGAAGTAGTTAGGAGTATGGATTAGGCTAATGATAAGTGGGAAGTGACTTAAAAGATAAAACAAAAACTGAGAAACTGGAAGCTCTGTTTTATGAATATGGATAGCAAGATACAAGCAGTCAAAATGCTTTAGTCCTTTTAGTTTTATACACAGGTCAGGCATATTTCTATTAACACGAGGAGAAGTTGTGAATAGCAAATAACAAAACTCTGAAGGATTTTATCTGGGAGGGAAAGACAGCAAGAGTTAAGTGGGATAAGCTAATTTTTCCAATAGAACAAGGTGGTTTGGGATTAGCTGATTTGAAGGGGTATTTTAGAGGTTTACTATCAAAAGCACGAAAATCACTTACGCGAATGGTAATTTCCGCGACAAATAACATCGACTCCTACATATTAAGTAGGTTGTATGATGGACACAACAGTGTCGACAAATTCTGTCGACCATAGTTTCTAAATCCCCCATTCACAGCAATGCTGTGAATCCCTGCCTTGTGTACGTCCTTCTGAATGGCTGTACACATGAACGTCGACATTCCGACTGTCACTCCTACCATGGTCGAGGAGGTGGCTGTCAGACATGTCAAAGTTGACCTTTTGACTGTAAACCTATTTTAGAGCTACACAGGTGAGGCTCCTATACATAGCACAAGAAGAAACCTAAAATTCAAAGTGGAAAGGGATGATGACGAAATGGCAGGAAGATCAAGAAACAAGGAGATACCATACAGGATATTATATTCATAAAATAGCATAAAGTATTCTAAGAACTAAGCCAACATGGGAATGGAGAAGGAGATTCTGCCAATAGGGATGACTGGAATTAGGGATACAGACAATAGGCAAGGGGGTCTGGAAGTTATTGGAGAAAACTGGCAAAGGAACCAAGGTATTGGGAGTGAACAATTAGAGAGAAAAAGGTAATAGAATGGGAAGAGGCCAAGAATTTATTTGGACTGCAGGCTAGAGATTGTCTTCCCTATTAAGAATTGATATCAGAGTATAGGAAAAGAGAAAGAAATAGCGGGATCGTAAGTGAAAGACCAGCACTGGTAGAGTTTTCGGTAGAATCTAGAACAGAAGCTGCTGTTAAAAAAAAATGGATAATTAGTACGGCACATAAATATTGCATGATAACTATAAGAATCATTCACAGTAAGTTAGAAAGGATTGGGAAGACAGACTGGATAAGCAATTCACAAAGAAACAATGAGAGATATATGCATTTCTCCCAAATATGAAACAAAGTCTAGAAGATTTAGGATATTTGCTTGGAAGTGTTTCCAGAGGTGTTTTTATACCCCAAGTAGACTCCAAAGAATATTTCCTCAGGTAGATAGCAAATGTTGGAGGTGTGATGGGGAAGAAAGGGGTAACTGATAACATATTTTTGGAAGTGTAATGAGTTGGCAGACTTTAAAAATTCCCTGCAGACTATGCTATAAGAAATACTTGGTGAGCAAATTGGTATAACTAAGGAAATTATTTTTGAGCTCTGATACAGAATCAGAATTGCCTAGACATAGTAAGGCCTTGCTGAGTCTAATTATGTCGGCTACCAATAAAGCAATTAGTAGAAAATGGAAATTGAAGTCTAAACCATCTGTAGTAGAAATAGTGAATATAGTGACAGAGATAAAACAACTGGAAGTAGGATCTTTAGAAAGGGTAGGAGAAAATTACATAGAACAAATGGGACTTATGAGAACAATACATATAGAATAATGTTTTGAAGAAGGAATGAGGTTCAAAAGAAGGCAGGATTTGAATGCGCTATGTAATCTTTGACTGACAATGACTGGACAGATTGAAAGTGATATATAATGTTTGCAACTAAAATATGTCAATGTGGTTTGTTTTCATTTATATAAATGTATGATTGCTGTCGTCATAACTGATAAATAAATATGTTTCTTGTTTAAAAAAAGGTCATACATGATGAGACTAAAAAGATATGGTGGCAGGGAGCAACGTTGCCTGGTGAAGCTCCAAAATTGAATAATTGGGCATAGCAGTCCATTAGTATCAACCCTAGCTGTAGGGTAACAGTTTAACAACCATCATTTCCTTACAAATGCCATGAGAAAACCAACAATACTCAAGCAATATTTCCGACATGAATTCCTATTTGACAGAGTTGAAAGCTTTATTAAAGTCTACAAGTATGCCAGAAGCAATGTTATCCATATTTTGAGCTCTAGCTTGCAAGTCCAACCACAATCTAACCAACTCTGGGCCCCCTATTCATTATTTTAATATACTCTTGGTGAGTAAGATGAATGAAGTTAGCCATAAATGTTTCTGGCCTATTAGCCAAAATTTTGACCTATATCCTTATGTCAACATTACGCAAACAAAATAGGTCTAGAGTTATATAGTCATAGTTTGGCTTTTTCAGTTTGGGGAAGAGAAGGGCTCTAACCTCTAATGTCTGTGGATGAAACTCACTGCACTGCTTTGCTTCTATATATATGGTTGGCGTAATGGAGTTAAAGCCATTTTTCTAATTTTTTATACCAGTCAGGTATTTGGCTATCTGATGCAAACATTTGTATAGCTCTAGCTATTTTATCTTTACCAGTCAGGGCTGCCGGCTTATGTACTGTTATGATAAGGTATTCTTCAATCTCAGAGATTTAATATAAAGGTGTCTGCCTCTTTTATTATCAAATTCCAATACTTGAAGTGATTGACACAGAGTTTTTAGAAATAGTTTTATTTATTTATTGACTGATTTATTGATATTTGATTACCGGGAAAGTCTGACTGGGTAGAAGCCCGTTTTCAGAGGAGGCCCAGGAAGAAAAGCTCTAAATTATTACAAAACATTTTAAGAACAGTAATTTTACAAACATCAAAAATAAAACAAAAATATCTGCAGTTTAAATAATTATAACAAATTAGACATAATATAAAAACATTGGTTAAGAATCGCTACAAGGTATATGACAATCATTCAATATTTAGAGAAATTTCAGACAGTTTGTACAGAAATTATATGTATGTTAGTCTAATACAAATAGGAATTGCAGTATAAACTGAGGAATAAACATGCTTATGGTATATTTAAAGAGAAAGTCAGGGAAGAGAATCAGATAGCAGTAAGGAAGTAAGTGAAAAAGGGAGAGTTAGGATGTATAAGTAATGAATAGGTACTTGTTCACATTTAGGGATATAGTTTACCCTGGTTTTGTGCAAGAAAAGAGACAGATTTTATCTAGGAAGTCTTTCAGAGTGATTTTGAAAGATGGGAGAGAGGGTATAGGCCTGATGGATACAGGCAAGGAGTTCCAGGCCTTAGCAACCTTGTACAAGTACAGGCAATGCATTTATTAGGTTTGTGGAAAAACAGGATTTTTGGTCACTGGATCATACTGACTGACTGGGAACATAGTTATAGTGAATGTTTTTTAGTGCTGGATAAGCAGATGGATGCCGGATAATTTTATAGGTGGTAAGAATCTGTGCATATGTTAATTGATGTGGCAGTTCTAACCAATTAAGGCTTTTCAGTGCTATATAGTAGTGGGTTCTGAAAGTGGTATGTGCTGCAAATTTAGCAGATTTGTTATAATATTGTTCAGGTTTTAATTTTTGTGAATTGTTGATTAATAGCTACAAAGTCTGAGGTCATTAATCCATTCTCATCATAAACATGCAAAATTCTTAAATCTGGTTCATTTATGATATTTCTTGGCTAATAACGTGGGAGATTTAATACCTCGCACTCTGTAGCTGAGCTTATATTTTTCCCATGTACTATGAATCTGATTGTATTGTGTAGCTTTACAAGGACTGATTGTATTGTGTAGCTTTACAAGGACTCTTTAAAGAGATTTAAGTTTTAGTGTTCATTTTTATCCATGCAATTGTTGGCTTTATATATTTTCTCCCACCCATTAACATCTTTTTCTAGATCCTTCCTCACAAGATGTGTTTTGAGCCTATGCACTTTGGCTAGCTGTTGACATCATCCCCATAGGTTGGATTTAAACTTGGTTCGGGTAGAGGCTATACTGAGATTCCTATTGGAACAGTCATTCCAAAAGGAGTTTATCCAGTTTTGCATGCATTCCATACATTCTGGGACATTAAGCCACAAGAGGTCCATTCTCCAAATGTATGTTGTTTTATAAGATTAATCTAAACTATCATTAGCAAAGGGTTATGGTCCGAGAGCTCTGCTGGGATTATATTGATCTGTTCAACAATGACACTAGAGTATAAGATATCCAAAAACATATCTAACCTGCTTGCTGTTCCTATGTGATAGCTGTAGTACATAAATTCTATGTTACTTAGATTTTTACTACATTAACAATCCTCCAGATTCCATTTTAGGCTAATTCTGTCCACTAATGCTGCTGTATTACAGGTTCTGTGACATGCCCTGGGGTGCAGTCTAACCATGAGTCTACAATTGTATTAAGATCTTCTCCTAACATAATGTTCTGTTAATGGGCTATAGCTTTCTGCATTTCTGTGGCTAGTTCTTTCCAAGGTTGGATAATATCATTATTTGGGCAATAAATGTAATTCACCATTGGACTTGCCAAGTGAGTTTAATTTGAGTATAATCTACCTTCCTGCTTTATCTGTAAAACGTTGTTCTAGCCCCCCCCCCCCCCCCCATTTACTGACTGATGAACAAGAATCTCCACACATCTTTTTGCTGAAGAAGCACTACTACTATAAATAGATCCTGGCCATCATTAAGCTGCTAGTTCTTTATTTTCCTTTTTAAGTTTATTTTTTTGTAAATACACTATCTGAGCTTTGTGCTGTAATAACCAGTTCAATATGGCTCTGGTTTTCAGAAATGTAGACATACCCTTGACATTCCACATAATAAAATGTATGTATGGGTGAATAAGCCTTCATTAGAGCATCATATTTTTCCAACAGAAAGAACATTTTTATAATGCTGTCAGATACACCCTTTGTATCTAGTATATGCAACAAAATGTGCTAAGATAGCAACAGTAGTAAGGAATTATCTAACCAATTACAGGCAATTAAAATAAACAACAGCAAAATCTGTTAACAAAAAGAGATTTAAAATGTTTAAGTGTCCTAGGTTAATATAACTTGGACCTCCATGTAGGGGTGTGAACATCTACTGTATCAGATTACCTTATCATATACAATATATACAAACTAAACAATCACAACATTTCTAGCCTACTATCCAACATTATAATCATATTCAAAAATTTGTTACATTGTCCATCAGCAGTCACCATGTGCAAAGTTTCATGTAAAATATACAGAAAGCACTAACCAGAGGGTATCATGTGTTCATGTACCTTGACTCAGTTATACCTTATCCTTTATAATCATACAGGTTTCTAAGGTTCCCCGAGATAGACTGAGTGGGCATAAACTGATATTAAGTGGGGTAATGCTATAACAGTCAGAGAAGAGAAAAATGAGGGGGTCCCATTCCACATAAAAAGTACAGTTATTGATGGAAAGCTCTATTACTTTACATATTACAAACAAACACATACGCATCTCTCAAAGAAAATACCATCTTAATAATCCTAATCATAGTTTCAGATTCAGAATACTACAACTTGTACACATGAATAACAGGAAAGGAGACACTTTTAATGAATTGGAGAGTACAGAATTGCAATGGATTTTTAGGTTTAAAGCCCATTACAGCCCAGGACTGAATCAGTACATTAGTGTCAGATCGATACTTAAAAAAAGGAGCTTAAAATAAAGTAAAATAAATATATATATCTCAACAATTGATTTACCTATATCACTAAGTCTACGTTATTTTTATTTTTATCTTATATTACTCATAACTTCTAACTACTATGAACATATATTTTATATATATTTCATATTGTAATTACTATTATATAGGAACATATATGTATTACGCAACACAAATCAGATTCCCATTCTAGGGATATACTGATATATACACTTATACTTTTGTCACTCTGACGTTTACTACTTAGGTTCTTAACATACTTAGAAATTATGATATTTAACATTTATTGAATGGATCTATTTTATATTTCATAGTTTATATATACTTTTATACACTTATTTTTATACATTTCTATATATTTATATGTTAAGATTTTTTAATAAAGTTAATTAATGGTTTTATGACTATACTATATTATATATATGATATGTGTTACTTTTACTATTTATGTATTTATTACACTAGTAAATAGATACATTTACAAATGAATACACAAACACTATTATATGTATATATACATGTTCATGTTCACATGTCTCTCTATATTAATGACATTTTTTAACTTAAAGTTTTTAATACATAATGTAAATAGATTTTCTACAGATTATTTATTTATTTAATATTTATTACTTAATACAGTTTCGTTGCATGTTTTAGATAGACATAATTTTAGTCTAACTATGGATATATATATATATATATATATTTTTTTTTTATATACACTTTATACATTTCAATTGATTATAGTACTAACTTGAAATAAATAAACAGATATATTTATATCTGATAGCCTTTAACCTAGTCTAATAGTGCAGTTGACTTTGCTCCCTAGCTTCAGGTTTTTTGGAAGATAGACAGAAGCTTTGTGCTGACTTAATACCCTTCCTTTTATTCATTTTTCTATTTATTCATCTATCTACATGTTAACTATGTCTAAGTTATACTACCTTAGCTTTAGACATTAGGATCATACATAATTATAGGTATTTATGGCACCAATAGCCCTGTCTTAAATAGTAATATATAAGGGAACAAACCAGGCTTATATACACAATATATAAAAACACAAGAATATACACTGCTTCCAAGCCTAAAGATATAATGTTCCATTTCTTATAAAACTCTTTATGGAGTTTTTTAGAAATTAAGATTTTTTATGTGATACTGATAAATAGAAGCATACATACATATATATTTTTTATTTTTTATATTTCTTACATGTCTATTTTTTCTGATGTTTTGAGTTGTTCTTGAAAACTGTTTTTCTGTTTGTATATAGAGTGAGTTAGCTTTTCTTTAAGCAATAGCACTGACACTTTAGCAACAGCTTTTTGCACTTAATTTTGTAATTACAATACCAATTGAATAATTGATGCAATTTGCCATTTACTCTGTACTATATAAGGAATTGTGTAGTTTTAATCAAATAGATCTGAAGAAGCGTACAGTCTGTACGTGAAAGCGCTCATCTCTTTTTGTAGTTAATAAAGAAGATTCTTTTGCTGCATAATCGTGGTGGTCCTTTCACTGGTGTCTTATCTACCATCACATTACCATAAGTGGCTAACCTATGCTGATTTCCTTACTGACAGGCTGTATTTATGAATGAGAAGAGTTAAATCATACAATTATGCCATAATATGTGTGCTACAAATGATCAGATTAATTACATATATGTCCCTCTATCACATTAAATTTCCTTAAACAGGTTTGATCATTATTCTTGTATACAAAAAAACATAATTACAGAGTTGTAAATTAAATCAGGCTATAACACATACCACATGTTGTTAAACTATAATTGACAAAGAATAATTTATTCCATCTTAGATAGTAATTAAACAAGGCTTTGTTCCTGGTCAAAAGGTTGTCTTATCCCAAGACAGTGAGTCTCTACCTCTTGTATTTAACTAGGGAGAAGATCTGGTTCCCAAAATCCATATCCTAAACATCAGGTCAGAAATTGAGACATGTTAATATCATTCTGACTTACCAAGGAGTCTATTGAGGTAAACAGCTTTTGTTTGAATCCTCCATGATTCATAGGTTTAAAAAAAATGTCCTCGTTAACTTTGCCCTTTTTATGGGCAAGGGATTTAATATTTCCAATGAACGGTCTTTCCCTCCATTTTGAATCTGTATTGCTGGTACTGTTTTTCAGGTCTATATTATAACATCAAAGTCTAAAAACTTTGAATGTTATAATATCAAACCCAGTAGAGCGAACACTTGAAATAGCGACGCTGCAGAACACCGAATACTTTCCTAGGGAAAGTATTCAGTGGGCCGTTTCTGCAGCTTCACTATTTCTTCAACTGTGGAGCAAAGGTTACGAACCGGGTTAAGGTAAATGTGCGAATGAAGGTGAGTGTGCGTTTGGGAGTGGGTTAGGTGAGTTAGGGTTAGGGCGCGGGTAAGGTGAGTGTGCGATAGTTGGGGACCTTAGGGTTAGGGTTGGGTTAAGGTAAGTGGATAGCTAGTGGTGTATGTCTGGTTTAGTATAGGGTTTTGTGAAGTGTATGTGTGTGGATTATTTATTTTGGTGTGCTTGAGTTGTGTGTATGATTGTCGGAACAGCAAATTTTTTTCCCTGGGAAAAATACACTATTCTGACTGTTCGGTTTTCTGGTGTTTCGATTGAATGGGTTCGATATTATAACATTCAATGTTTTTAGACTTCGATGTTATAATATAGACCCCTGTTTTTCAGAGCTTCTGCATCACATTTATCTTATGTGATATTTCCCAGTCTTTTAAAAAGCCTTCAGCTTAAGCTGGAAGCATAAACTGAAATACCCTTGGTGCCCTTTGTAAGTTGTAAAATAGTGAGGTATCTTAATGTCACACAAACCCCTAGTTTGTGTACCCATCTTAGATATGGAGTTAGGGCATTGTGTTTACAGAAAAGTGATGCACTGTAATCGAGAACTATTTTTACAGGGTGACCAACAATTTTTAAATTAATATTTAGGTCTCTAGCATATTGTCATATTGCAAAATAATGCCCCTATCATGAAACTGAGGCATCTAAAAATAAAATATCTAGGAAAGACTGAAATGACTTGCCTAGAATATATGTAATGAACCCTAGTGATGACCAGGAAAGGTTCAGAATTCACTAGAGCTTTCAGCTCCTTACTTATAAATTGAATAGCATATATCTCTTCCACTCTTTTAGACAAGCCAAGGATATTAAGATTATTTCATCTTGCCATGTAATCGAGTTTGTTAATTTATCCCTCCATCTAAAAGGCATGTGTTTGCATGTCTGACAGCCACTTAGAGTGGAGGCCACCATTTCAGATTGATCTTTTATTTCTTCCTGATGTGCAGTAATATGCTGTATGTAATCTAGCATCTGGTCATGATAAACTACAGTAGCTTTTATTTGTTGTATATCCTCCATAGTTCTTTGAATAAGTTGTATTATTGTGTCCAGTGTAGCATGGGTAGTGGGGACATCCTTTTGGAGAAATTGATTAGATTCTGCCATCTTTAGATGCCATGAGTGATAACCAGCACCAGAAAGTCAGTCTATAGATCAAAAAATGAATAGATCAGCTTGTTAATGAAAGTATAAGCTTTCACACCCATATTATGTTGCCAAACTAAGTTTGCAAAGTAAGTTTCAAGCAGGTCACTTAATTGTATAGCCATTAAATAGCAGTCCCCACCCACAGCTTATGATTAAGACAGCTGTTCCACGCATGTGCTCATATGT